>NW_005876747.1:0-9514 GCF_000147115.1 Myotis lucifugus | reverse complement strand
ATGCATTCAAATGAACTACTTAGGAAGGTATTTCTGATGACCAGTGAGAAGAATGGACTAGAGAAGGAGAGACTGCAGACAGGGAAACAGGAGGTAGCTGCAGAAATGCAAGCTAGAGAGGGCGAGGATATGGATTCAAGCAATGGCAGAAATATTTAGGCATGTCACCAAAAGAATGGGGGGAGTCCAGGATCCCACTACATCCAAATCTAGAGCAGTGGTTGCCAACCTTTAGACCACTGGTTGATGACTGCTGCTCCAAAGGTTTCCTTAAACCAGGGGTCACCAACCTTTCGGACCTCATGGACCACCAGTGGTCCGCGGACCACCTGTTGGCATCTGTACCATCTGAAAGAGAATAGGTGTGCCCGACTGATATGGTTCAGTGGTTGAGCATCGACGTATGAACCAGGAGGTCACGGTTCGATTCCAGGTCAGGGCACATGCCTGGGTTGTGGACTCAATCCCCAGTAGGAGATGTATAGGAGGCAGCAGATCAAGATTCTCTCTCATGATTGATGTTTCTATCTCTCTCTCCCTCTCCCTTCCTCTCTCTGAAATCAATAAAAACATAGTTCAAAAAATAAAAGAGAATAGGTATGTCCTCCCATATTTTGAGGGAAAGTTTCACAGTTACTTTATATCTGAATAGTGTTTGTTCCTTGGGTGTGTGACTTTCCATTGGCATTTTGTTCCTTTAAAATCTTCAAAGGGAAGGCTCTTTGCTTTGATGACAAGGCCCATTCACCCTAGTTCCTGTGTGTGGATCATGACCTTTCCTGGGAAGGCAGGTGTGAGGCCCCTGGCCTGACTACTTTGCATAGTACATTGGGGGTATTTGCATTTCCAGAGTCTTGTTTCTCCATTGAAAAGGGGCCCCATTCGATTTTATTTTTGTCTTGTGGCATCAGATGAAAGTAGAGTGGACATCAATGCAAATTCCTTTCATCTCACAATGTGCCCAGTGGTCTCAATGCTCCAAGCCCAGCAGGCTGAGCAAGAACACACAGAAGAAAAGCCCCATTTGATTCTTTCAGACAGGTTCCTGGCTGTCTCCTGACTGGTGCTCACATATACGCATATGCACGCGCACACATGTACACAACACATGCACACACTTGCACATACGGACACACATAGCACTGTAGCCACTGAGCCCCCAGGACCCACCCCTCACACTAGTCCTTCTTCCAGGCATCTTTGAAATCTGGTGATGCCACCACTCTATGCTTTTGTCTTCTCCCCAGGGGTTGCCTGATGGAGCCTACATACTTCAAATGGCCAAAGAAATTAAAAAAAAAAAAACACTCCCTTTATTCTGGATCAGTAGGTTAGCTTTGTGGGGGGAAAAACACAAAAATGTATCCTTCATAGAGAAATATATCACTGTAAGTGCTGCTGCCAGGAACTGCCTTTCTTTACCTGCAGGACTCTCCCCTGAGGACGGGGTGCTTGGCTCTATGTGGCTGGTAAGCCGGTTTAGGAAATAGCACCCTGAGCTTCGGAGAATCTCTGAATCCAGAGATTCCAGCTCTATTAGACCTTGTTTCTGATTAGCTTTAGTCCTGAGAATAATTGTTAAATACTTAGGTCCAACTCCAGCAGGTTTACTAAGCATATGGGGATAGAATGTAAGATGAGTTCATGATTTTTAAATGTGAGAACAGTCATATTTGTCACCAGACTGAAAAAAAAAAACCTTTTTAAAGTAATAGTAAACACTATGGGTGAGAGCATAGGGAAACAATCCTACAAATATGTGTTAAGAACTTACTCTGGGCTGTACATTTCCCCAGGCTAGAGTCCCTGTGGGATAGTAGAGAAATGGACATATCATTGCTTCATAACATGTACATTCTACATTTACTGTCCTAGAAATGTGCATACCTAGGAGGGAGAATGCATCAAGTCTTCAAATGGGCCTATGTGCCCTGGGGCTGGAAAATGACGCACCCATATATGTACAAGACTGTACAGTTGTTTGAAAGAGTAAAAATTAAGAAAAAATCCTAAATATATAAAATTAATGAACTATTTAAATTAATAATAGTCCACTTTCACAACTGAATACTATACTACTATTAAAATAGTGTAGAACATTCATGGATTTGTAAAAATGGTAATGACATATTGCTACACAAAAAGTAGATTACAAAACAAGAGGTAGTGTATTATCCCAATTGTTTCAAATAGATAAAAACAATTAAGTTTTCATTTAATTTAGCAATATTAACTGAGCACTTACTATGTGCTGCTTCCCTGGGGTTGCAGAAGTGAACAAAATCAGCCAAGCCCTTTCCCTTATGGAATCTGAAGTAGTTATCTTTTGAGTGGTAGAATTTGGGGTAACTTATTTTTTTCCATTTGTTTTTCTGAGTTTCCTATGTCTTCTAAACTGATCAAATATTCTTTTTTCAAATGACTTTAAAGTTAAACATAATTTTAAAAAATAAACTGTGGAGATATCATTTGTAACTTGGGTTGGAACATGGGCCTTGGGCATTCAAGACCACCTCGCATGTCCTTCCTCCCTCTGAGGTGGTAACCCAGGATGGCCGAGAGTGGTACAGCCAGAGGGCAGAACCTAAGACCAGTGCTGAAAAGAAGATGCCACAGCTCTAGCCAGGATTTAGGGTGAAGCAGACACAAAGCCAAGACAGGGAGACAGGAGGAGGAAGCCCAAAGTGGGAGCCAAGGAGCAGAAGTCTCACCTTTTTGCCATGAACAGGGCTCAGGTGCCTAGGGGGCCAGCAGGGGGTATAGACACAGGGTCAGGTGGGCATCTCCCTCTACCTTCTTAAACTCACCAGCATCTGATTGGAAGTAAAACACTGAAAACCATCCAAATGCTCCATAAGGTAACGGTTAAGTAAGTTAAGCTCCTCTTAATACGGGTCCATATCAAGAAGGCCATGTAAAATGTTGAAGTGTTAGCTAAAGTGTTTTTTTTTCTTTTCAATTCCCTAAAGAGTTGGAAATGAAGTGAGAGTATTAGGTATGGGTGGGCACTCTGAGAGGGAAGTCCTGTGCCCCACAGAGTCCCTCCCCTCCTCCAGCCCCAAGGCCAAGCTCTGGAAGAAACAGAAATAATTTTTAAAAACAGGGATGGGGGAATAAGTGATTTTTTTTAAGTTTATGTTATCCATTTTTAAAAGATACTTTTTCCAAAGAAAACTCTTAAGGGTCACCTGGGAGCCTTCACCAAGCAGACATCTCCCCCATCCCACGTCCATGTCCGTGGGAAATGGTTCCTATGCTTCCTCTGGAGCAGCACCCCGTGAACAGCAGCGTTTTCACGATATGGAAAGCTGACAGGGCCCGGGGTGTAAAGATATAAATACAGGCAAGCAGCGAGGAAGAGAAGAGGTGCTAAGACTCAAGCATCGGAAGCAAGTGCTAGAACCTTCCTGAAGCCACATCACAGTTAAACTAGGTCAGATGGAAGGCTCTGGTTACACCGCCCGAGTGGGGGTGCAGAGCCAAGGCAGCCGGAGTCAATGAGGGCATTCTGTCCAATGGGGAGGCCATCTCCCTGCTGAGGTTAGAGGCATAACCCTAAGGTATAATCCTGTACTCCATGCCCTCAGACCCAGAGGGGCGGAAGAATGATCTCTGCAGAATATTTTTGAAAAGGAGACACTTAAGAAGTAACATGGCCCAAAAGGAGACAGTTGGGCATAGTGATCTTAGAGCCTGGCAGACCCAGATTTGGTCCCAGCTAACTGCATACTAGGTATGTGACTGCAAAACAGCCTTTAACCTCTCTGAGCCTCAGTCTCTCCATGGGACCTACCTACCTTGGGGGAGTATATGAGAAAATGTTAGTACGTAAGTGCTTGAGCAATGTTGGCTGCTATAGTTATTTTTTGAATCAGAATTCCTAAGTATAATTTTTTATAATAAACTAAAAATGTCTAATGAACCACACACCTGTGGAGAAGTTTAAAATGAATATGCTCCTGTTAAACGCTTCTTGCATTCACTGCTGACTGGAGGGCCAAGGCGAGAGTGCAAAGGGAGATAAAAAACCATAAAACCCAATCAGGAAAATGGAAGACCTGCCCTGCCGGTGTGGCTCAGTGGTTGAGTTTCAACCTAAGAACTAAGAGGTCACTGCTCTATTCAGGGTTGTGGGCTCAATCTCCAGAAGGGGGCGTGCAGGAGGCAGCTGATCAATGATTCTCTCTCATCATTGATGTTTCTATCTCTCTCCCTCACTCTTCCTCTCTAAAATCAATAAAAATATATTTTTAAAAAAGAAAAGAAAAATGGAAGACCCAAGAGGGTGACATGGGAAACACCAGCTCCAGGCTACAGAAGGTTTTGAATAATAGGTATCCACCCGAGTGTATGTTTACTCAGAGGTCCTCGTCCATTTTATGAGCAACTTTTTCTTCAGTTATTGAGACAAAAAGAAATTTCAGGTCACTCAGAGCAGAATCTAAATCCTTGCCCACATCACTGAGTGTAGGACAACCTCAGGTGAACATCTCTTGCAATTCAATGTGTGGCTCTCTCACAGGGCTCCATCCTGGACCAAGGGCATCAGGGGGAAGAAGGGGCCACTGGGTAAATGGTTTCTTCAGGCCGCACAGCCAAGCTCAAGAAATTAAATTCCAGATCTAAGCCTAAAGCTTCCCATTCTCATGATTCTTAACATTGTGGAGTGTGTCACTTCTTCTGAAAATCTGATGAAAACTGAATCTTTGCCAGAAAAATGCACATGTGCAGATGTATCCACTCTCTTACCCACCATTTCAGAATATTGATGAAGCTGCCTGAACATTCTAAGGTCTAGAGATAAAATGGATCATGGCAAGACTTTTTAATCTTTGGACAAAAGCATTTAAATGAGATCTACTTAGGTTAAATGATAATGTAAACACACACACACACACACACACACACACAAATGCGTTTTCTGTAGCAAAGGCCAGCTGCTCCCCTTACCAGAGTTTTTGCCTGACCCTTACAGATTTCAGGGGCTCATGTGGTAAAGCCCGATTTTCACTCACATTCCAAAATCCAATCACTCCCTCCTGTAATGGCCTTCCTTCCAAACGTTTACCGTTCCGTGACATCCCCGGCACAGCCCAGTGGTCCCTCCTAACCAGCTGGGCAGTCAAAGCAAGCCCCCTCGCAAAGCTGTCAGGCCGAGGCAAGAGGTTACATAATTCTAATTAGCAGAAGCCCCACCGACTCTAAACAACTCTCGCCACTTCATCATCTCTCCCCTCCAAGGAAATAATCACAATTGCCACCAACATCCTGGAAACAAAAGCCGACAAAATAAACATGGTGCTGGCCCGGCAGACCCCAGGATTAAAATGTAATCTCAAAATAAAGTCTAATAACTTTCCCCATTTTGAACACCCTTGGAATAAAATTAGCATATAAATCAAAACTTAATTAGGACATTGTAACAATGAACAGCACAGGCTGGTATTAAGGGTTCCAGGCCCAATACAATGCATCAAATAAACACCATAATTAAAGAACAAAATCAGGGCAGCCTCCTGGTAATCAATCACCCAGCCAGGTTCAGGGTCACCTCTTTTTTCTGTCTTGTAAATCTTGCCTCCCAGCCGGTTTCTCCCAAAAGACTTCATGCATCTTCCAGGCTGGCCTCTGGCACATCTCCAGCTCTTGGTTCTCAAGGGGAGTCCTAGCACTGAGCAGGGACGTAAGACACGTGCAGGTTGCTCAGAACAGCAGCCTGTTTGTTTCTAGACCAAAGCATTTATCCTAGGCCCTTTAGCTATTGATTTTATCCAATCCAGACAAATACCTGTCTAAGTCAGAAAGTCAAGAATCCTTAAGAAATGTCTCTTCTACACCCCAAATTCCTGCCCCAGGGCCTTTGCACAAGCGGTTTCCTCTCCCTGAATGCCCTTCTCCACATGGCTTTCTCACTTCATTCAGATCTTTCTACCAAAATCTCACTTCATCTGGAGGTCTCCTTCATCCCTCTTAACTAAAATAGCCCCTCCTAGCACTCTAACTCTCTTTGCTTGGAAGTTTCAAGGTCCACTAATAGCCCCCTTCTGGCCCACTTTAGCTCTGATCCAGTAGTGAAATAAGAAAAAAGGCAAGGCAGATGGGAGAACAACATGTCAGCTTTATTCCCAATAGAGCGGGCATTACACAATGGGGCTTATACCTGTGGGCAAGTGGGCTTCTGGGTATCAACTTGCAGACCAGGCCGATGGACCCACCCGGCACTGGGGTAAGTAGGAGCTGATGAGGCTCATCAATGAGGCCCATCAATGAGGCAAGGGTGGGGTACAGTGAGGCCTCTCCATGCAGAGGAGCAGCACTTGCCAAAGCCTTGAGTAGAAGGCCTAGGAGAAGCCCCAGTGACCACAGCACTAGAGTGGGGAGGGAGCAGCGAGAGGCCACAGATGAGGTTGGACATGTGGGCAGCGCCAGATCAGTCAGGTACCATGTCAACAGACCTTATCCTTGCTCTAGCCCAGAGGCTTCCATTTGTCCAACAAAATGTGGTTAAGCCAAGGGTTCCTCATGGATGGAGAGTGCATTGTGTGAAAATGTGGTTAAAGTCCAGAAAATGTCATCATTCAACCACTCAGTCATTCAAAGACATTGACTGGGTGCTTCCCATGGGCCCAGCATTGTTGCAGGTGTTGGGGGTAGAGCCCCATCCCCCTGGAGCACATCTGAATCATGCCTGGGGAGAGGAAACTCGCCTATGACTGAAATTTTCTTTCCTTCATTAGCACGGAGCATGGGCTGTGGGCCAGGAACTGTGTTAGGTTCTACATGGAAAGGTCTGGTTTGCATTTTAATTGAAAAATCAAAGGCTTCAAAAATCACAACTAAACCTCCTAGTCACCAAAATAGATGTCTCTTAACAATCTCAATAGCCACGTACAGGATTTGAAACATTTCTCAAGAAACTAGCATAGGATAAATCTTTTTTGGCGGCTCCATAAAGTGAACTTTGCTAATAGAATCTAGGGTGGTGAAATGAATGCCTAGGGACCTGTAATTCATTCTGCATAACATTGACACACTCCTCTCTGCTGAAATCTTGTTCAATGACTTTAGTCAGCAAAGCTCAGCCTGCAGAGGTGTGGGACAAACAGATTGGTCCAAAAAGGCCTTCAGAGGGCATTTTCAGAATCTGTCTTCATTGCCTATTGTTTTTTTTCTATAAAATCTAACAAGTATCATTGTGCAGATACCACTGACACTGTGACATCTTGGTTTCTCATCGTGCACAAGTTAAAAGCTAAACTCTGTGTGGCCCTACCCTACATCACTTGGACACCGCTCATCTGAGATACTACTACTTCCTCCTCGCTCACTTCTCCAAAACAATCTCAGAGCCTTTCTCTTTCTGTTCCTCTGCCTGAAATGCTCTACCCTCATGTTCTCACGTGGTCTTCACTGATGTCACAACTCAATGCCACCTCCTCTCAGAGGCCTTCACTGAGCACCTTAAGGTTCCCTACCTTTAACACTTACCATTCTTTAAAATCATCCTGCTTTTTAAAAATTCATTTACTTGTTTTTACTTTAGTCTATCTCCCCCTACAAAATAAGGGCGCCATTTAGAGCAAGGACCGTGTCTTATCACCAGTGGAGCACAATGACCTTGGAAATTTTGTATAAAACTTTCTGGGTCCCTGAATCACTGCTGGGAGGAGAGCTGCCAGATAATCATGAATAATCATGTGGGATTTCACATGCAATTTGGGGATTTTCCTATTAGATCAGCAAGCACTTCATTAACTAATCCAATACAGGGAAGCCACTTTCTATCAGGTCGTTAGCACTGTTCTCATTGATTGGTTGAAATCTTTTATATCCCGGATAGAAATCCTCTCCCTCTGTTATGCAAGTTGTGAATATTTTTCTCGTGGTCTGCCACTCACCTTTGACCTTTGTTTATGGCATCTTTTGTTGTACAGACATTCAAAATTTTTATCTAGTCAAATCTCTCTGTCTTTTGTATCATACTAGAGACTTCGTTATTTGCTAGAAAAAGTTTCTTATATACCAAAATTATATATAAAAAAAAACACTCTCCAATATTTCCTTTTGGTTCTTTTTTATGTTCTTTAAGTGAGTAGTTCATTGTCACATTATATCTAGATTAACTATTGTTGCCATTAAGGATTTAAAATGATGCTTTTACTGTTTGTCAAATCCCTTTGTATTTTCCATTCTGTTCCACTGATACAGCTCCGCCTGCCCCAGAGCTTCAATTTGTGTTAGTATTTGGTAACATGTGTCTCCACAGTGTGCATTTTCCCCTCAGCATTTATCACTAGAGGCCCAGTGCACAAAAATTTGTGCACTTGGGGGGTTGGGGATCCCTCAGCCCAGCCTGTGCCCTCTCGCAGTCTGGGACCCCTCGGGGGATGAACACCTGCTGGCTTAGGCCTGCTCCCCAGGGGATTGGGCCTAAGCTGGCAATCAGACATCCCTCAGGCAACCCGGCAGCCCTCGGGGGATGTCCACTTGCCAGCGGGGAGCAGACCTAAGCTGCAGTCGGACATCCTTAGCGCTGCTGAGGAAGCAGGAGAGGCTCCCACCACCACCGCTGTACTGGCAGCCATGAGCCTGTCTTGTGGCTGAGCAGAGCTTCCCCATGTGGGAGCGCACTGACCACCAGAGGGAAGTTCTTGCATTGAGTGTCTGCCCCCTGGTGGTCAGTGTGTGTCATAGTGACCAGTCATTCCCAGTCTTTCTGCTGTTAGGGTCAGTTTGCATATTACCCTTTTACTATATAGGATAGAGGCCTGGTGCACGGGTGGGGGCCGGCTGGTTTGCCCTGAAGGGTGTCCCGGATCAGGGTGGGGTCCCGCTTGGGTGCTTGGCCAGCCTGGGTGAGGGGCTGATGGCTGTTTGCAGCTGGTCACACCCCCTTCAGGGTGGGGGTCCCCACTTGGGTGCCTGGCCAGCCTGGATGAGGGGCTGAGGGCCGTTTTCAGGCTGGCGGGTGACTGAAGCTCCCAGCCTCTCCTTTTTTTTTCTTTTTTTTTATTCTGGGATTTATTTACCTTCTATAATTTAAACTTTGTTGCCATCACTGGAGCTGAGAGCCAACTCCTGCTTGCTCCAGCTCTGAGGCCAAGCCTGCAGAAAGCAGGTATCTTGGGTTTGTTTCTTCTATAATTGAAACTTTGTTGCCGTCACTGGAGCTAAGAGCCGGGTTCCTGCTCGCTCCAGCTCTGTGGGCACGGCCTGCTGAAAGCGGGAATCTGGTGTTAGTTTAGCTTCTATAATTGAAACTTTGTTGCTTTCAGAGCTCAGAGCCAGGCCGCGGCAGGCTGGGAAACCTTGGCTTCCTCCATCACTGGAGCAAGCAATCCTCCTGCTCGCTTCAGCTGCATGGCTGCCGGCCGCCATCTTGGTTGGTTAATTTGCATATCTCGCTGATTAGCCAATGGGAAGCATAGCAAAGGTACGGTCAGTTACCATGTTTGTCTATTATTAGATAGGACTAGAGGCCCGATGCGCGAATTCGTGCAAGAGTAGGCCTTTC
>NW_005876746.1:0-9515 GCF_000147115.1 Myotis lucifugus | reverse complement strand
AAAGCAGACCATTTCCCAAACTACATACATAGTACCATTTTTTGGTCTGTTGTCTCTCTCTGTATTTTTTTTTTCAATTAGATGTGTTTTGTGTTCTTATCCAACATCTTGAGCCAGTTCTTTTCTGGTGTTCAAAGTTACCTTTTGGAAGCTGCGTTTAAGCCCCCTTCGTTCCCTGGGATACTGTTCTATAAATTACTCTTTCTTTCCTTCCTTCAGTCCACCCTGGAGGAAGGTGTCAAGATAATCTTAGAAAAACACAGTTTCCTCGTGTTACTTCTCACTCAGAATTCTCGAGTATTTCCCTGCCGCTTCACCATATCATCTGGCTTAGGAAGGAGGGCCTCGGATAGAAGATGCAACAAGGAGAGCCCAGGCTTTGGCTCCTTAGGAAGGTGATGGGAAAGAAGTGAGCCGAGGTGGGGCTGCCGCCAGCTCACTGGGAAGTCAGAGAAAATGGGGCGTTGGAGACAGGTTCAGGGTGTTGCTAGCCCGGGACAAGCTGCCGCTGCCCATTGCCCTCCCCTGCTTGCAAGTCTCCTGGGGACCCTTAGAGTTAAGGAGAAAGAAAATGCCCTCGGAAAGGAGATTCCAGTGGGTGTGCCCCAGGGAGGGCACGGTGGCATACGTTTGGAGCCTCCCATGGATATTATGTTATTACCGTCCTCCACGGTAGTCAGACGGCTCTTCACTTGCAAGCTGATTTTATTCCTGGCCTCTGCACATAGCTCATGTGGCCTCCACTTCCTGGCATCCCCTTCCCCACGTATTTTAGTTGAATAGTGGCCTTCCCCGTCTTTCGGAGCCCATCTGAATGAAGTCTTCCCTTCAGCTCCTGCCTTGCAGGGTTGTTGCAGCCTGGACTGGGTTTCCCCTTCTTTGAAATCTGTTCTCTTTACCCTTGAGAAACTACGGAATCTTTGGGGTTGAAAGCACTCATATGTAATTTAGACTTAAGCATTACCCTCTGCCCCCAATAAAAAAGTTGAGACCAGTAGTTTGGCTAAGATCAGGCAGTTAAAGATACAGCTGGGACTCAATCCTTGTCTTCTGATACCTCTTTCCTGTAGAGCAAGCATGTCAAACTCTCAAAGGCTAACACGGGCCAAATAAACAAGGTTTAAGTTTATGTGGGCCGCAAAAAAACAAGTTTCAATTTTCATGGAAACGTAGGTTTATTTCAATAGAGACATGCTGGAATAAAGGAGTAATCGTTAACATAAAATAATAGAACATTTTAATAAAAATTAATAACTTACCAGACACTGAATAAATGCACAAATTAATAAGCGTAATGCAAATAAACCTATTTTTCTTGTTCTCCGAAAGCGAAATATTTCCTACTGCGCACACCAAACAAGTCAGTATGTACAAGACTAATGACGTGACAATCGGCTGCTAAAATATTCTGTTAGTATTAGTGGCGAGAAGTGGTGCGTAAAGGAAATGAATGCAACATGATTATAGTATCAGTCATTAGTGAACGTTGTAGTTACTAATAATTATGTATAACAGAATATTGTAAAAATTAAGTTATGAAATTTTTATTAAAACATTTCTTACATACCGTTATATTGGCTGGGCCCCAAAAATATTCATTGTGGACCGCATGTGGCCCATGAGCCGCGAGTTTGACATGCTTGCTGAAGCGAGCTGCAGCAGATTAATTAGCATACATGGTATATACAGGTATACACGAGTTTGTGTACTCCTTGAGTGCAGGTTTCTGTTGTTTTCCAAGCCACGTAGCATGTAGTATGCATTTGGTAAAATGCCTAGTTATTGGAATATTGAAACAGTGCATCAAGTGCTGTGAACGGTGGTTTATTTAGCAGTTTCTCTCCGGGCTTCCTAATAGCATTAGCCCAGTAGGGTTTTGTGCAGATGGATTTTGTGTTGAACAAATGACAACTATTCAGTATTTCTGCAGTGCATGAAGCGGAGTCCCTCAGGCACTTCCAAACCTGGTTGCATCAGAATCACAAGGCGAGGGAGTTAGTAATGCAGGTTCCGGGGAGCCACTTCAGGCCGATTAGGTCAGTGTTCAGAGGTGAGACGCAGGGATCTCTTCAAGTGCTTCCCAGGTAACGTGTGAAGGCAGGTCTAAGACCTAGCACTTAGGAACCTCCAAAATGTGCTCTTTTTTGAATAGATTTCCTAAATATTCAATAACTTGGCATGCAAAGTTCAGTCTGTCTTTAGCTTTTACCTTTGTAATCCTCTTGTGGATAATTCTTTTAACCGGAGTATTACCCGTGCTTTCTCTTGAGCATGCTGAATGATAGTTTAGTATTCAGAGTAGAAAGTAGTTCATACTCTTCACTTTTTAAAAAGTGAGGCTTAGAAATGAGAAAACCTGCCCTAACTGGTTTGGCTCAGTGGATAGAGCACTGGCCTGTGGACTGAAGGGTCCCAGGTTTGGTTCCAGTCAAGGGCATGTACCTTGGTTGCAGGCACATCCCCAGTAGGGGGTGTGCAGGAGGCAGCTGATCGATGTTTCTCTCTCATCGATGTTTCTAACTCTCTATCCCTCTCCCTTCCTCTCTGTAAAAAATCAATAAAATATATTTTTAAAAAAAGAAATGAGAAAACCTTAATTATTCATCTAATTTAGAAAGGTATTCATTTTAAGTAATAGCATTCATAAGTTAAAGTCTTAAGATTATTATTTTCTTTTCCTAAGATCACTTTTTCTCAGGTTGGGGCGATGGCCATCAGTTGTCCTTGCTGGTGACGTTACACCATCTCCAAACTGTCTGGGAGGCAGGCGAGCGAGACAAGTAAAGCCTGCGCAGGTTGTCCCTGACATTGAGATGGTGACTGACATGTAATATTACAGTATTTTTAACTTCTGCTATTAGGGAGGGTAGAGAAAAGGTAGCACATGTACAATTCAGACGTGCAGGGGGCAAGAAAAATCTCCTGGCCATGTTAAATATCATAGGCTGGGGCTGGGTGAGGGGCCAGGGTTCCCCTCAGAGCCCTCTGGCCCCTGTAGGAACCGGTCGTTTTGTGGACTATTCCGGCACCAGGGTTGTGGCTGGTTTGTTTAATCTTTGTGTGATTACTCATTTTGGTTCTTAAAGGGGTTTAAGTACAGCATTGAAAAAATCTAAATACTCATGGAACATTTATGGCTTAAAGCCAACACTTTTAACCTTTTGCCTAGGTTCATAGTATCACACTTAAATTCACGATCAGGAGAGTGAAATCATGCATTTCTAAAAATACTTAGAGGCTTTATTCTCCATCAAGTACTGTGACTAGGTGATTATCACCCTCACAGTGAAGTGGATGCCTTACCTTAGACTCTTCGGCTTCTCTCCTGACTCCTCCCTCTTTGGCTACAGGCCTAGGAAGCGTAATTATTCCTGAAATGAGCTTATTTTATCTGGAAAGTAGGAGCTGTTATCTCAAGGAATAGAACTTTTCATTATTATTGATAGCTACTACCTCCAGGAATCCAACTATTCCCTGCCCCCAAGGAAAAAATCCTGTCTGAAAGTACTCCCAGAATAGGAAAGGTACCTCAGTTTGGTTTTAATTAAAATGAATCTTTTTCTTAATCATTCAGACATAGACCAGGCTAAATTTTACCTTTGCTTAAAAATTAATTGATACTCTTGAGATTATCACATTAAGTGAAGTAAGTCAGACAGGAAAGGAGAAAATGGTATGATTCTACTCATATGTGGAATATGGAACAAAAAGTAACAAACTAATAAAACGAACAAAAACAAACTCATAGATACAGACAACAGAAGGGTGATTACCAGCTGGGGAAGAAGGTGGTGGGAGGGCGAAGTGGGTAAAGTGGGTCAAATATATGGTAACAGAAGGAAACTAGACTTCAGGTGGTGAGCACTCAATAGAGTGCACAGACACCCCATTATAATCTCGTCCACCTGAAAATTATAGAATATTATTAACCAGTGTTACCCCAATAAATGTAATAAAAAATTGGTATACAATAATGTGAAATTTCTTAAAAATAATTAAACTACTATTTAAGCACATAAGGAGAAATTCTGTTGTAAGAAATTTGGGATATTAATTATAAATAATAATATCTATTCCTTGAAGTGTTTGGTTTATTAGAGAGTAAATAAAGCTAATAAACATTTATTCTAAGCTACTGTATTGCTTTTATTTTTTTGTTAAATTTATACTTTTTCCTAATTAGTCTATCCTTTTCTCAATTAGCAAATGTCATATTCACAGACTTTTTTTTTTCTTTTTTCTTTAGCTTGGACTTTATCTTTAATATGGGAGGAATATAGAACTACTGTTTTGAAATCTTACTGTCCCGGACAGTGCTAACGTGATTTAACTGGTTCTGTGATCTTGGACAAAATCTTGGTCTTTTAAGTTTCCATTTACATTTATAAAATGAATGAGTGTATTTATCGTTTAAAATAGTTCTTACCTCTTCTTTAAAAAGTTTTCATGGTCTGCCAAATTGCATATTAAGTAACTATTTTTGATGAGCTCTTGCTTAGCCTATAGAACAGCGGTTCTCAACCTGTGGGTCGCGACCCCTTTGGCGGTCGAACGACCCTTTCACAGGGGTCGCCTAAGACCATCCTGCATATCAGATATTTACATTACGATTCACAACAGTAGCAACATTACAGTTATGAAGTAGCAACGAAAATAGTTTTATGGTTGGGTCACAACATGAGGAACTGTATTTAAAGGGCCAGAAGGTTGAGAACCACTGCTATAGAATGACTTAGTGATGAAATACAGCACTGAGGACATAATTTTAACTGTTTCCTTCCACTGTTGAAAGTTAGCAGCCACCGTAAAATGAGTGCTGGGAAACACTTTTCTAGCTCAACCTTTTTGGTGTAGGCTCATCACGGGTAGGGTTGGTATTTACCTATTGGTAACTAGCCTGTAGATGCTGCCTAATTCGACTGCCCACTGTGGAGAAGGAAAGGAAGGGCATGGACGGGGAATGCAAGTGAAGCCAGTCTCCGACCTTGCCACCTTGTAGATGCTCTGCCAAATTCCTGCAGCACTATTCTGGGTTGTTTGCTATAAGTGGGCTTTATAGTAGCACTGATGCCGAGAGCTCATGCTTTTCTAGGGAAGCTTGAAAACAGATGTTAAGGAAACCACATACAGCTAGCTAGAGCAGAGAGCAGGGATTGGGGAGTCAGGTGGCCAGGAGCCCCAGAGCATATAGGGATCATAGAAGGTAGGAGTACTGTGCCCAGGAGTCATGGTTTTGTTGTATGGTAGGTGAGAGAGAACCACCAGAGTTCCAGGAGAGCAGTGATGGGATTGGACTTGAGTATTTATTAGGAGGTGAAGGTCTGCTTTGGATTTGAGCTCACCATCTCTCGGAGCATCTCAGGCCACCCTTATGTTCCTTTGGCTGATGTAGTTGATGTTATTTTCCATGAAGGTACAAAGACTTGTTGAAGTGTGGCTCTCGCCCGCTTATAAAACATCTCCTATAAAACTTTTTAAAGAAGAGGAAAGAACTATTTTAAACGATAAATACACTCATTCATTTTATAGATGTAAATGGAAACTTAAAAGACCAAGATTTTTGTCTAAGATCACAGAAACAGTTAAATCACGTTAGCACTGTCCGGGAGGGGAAGATTTTAAAAACAGTAGTTCTATATTTCTTATTTCAAAACTGGCATATATAGGTCATTAATGACCCTTTTACCTTGACCAGAGTAGGGAAATTTGGAAGTAATAGTCTGAAGGATAGGTCTCAAATTAACTGACAGCTTTTGAAATGTTAGCCTAAATTGTTTAGCTGGTCAGAGTTCTGTTTGGGGAGGGACAAAAAAGGTATAAAAAGTACATATCGGGAGTGGAGGCAAAAGTAGAAACTGAGTAAGCTATTTATTTGCCTTTTAAAAAAACACAGACTGAGGGCATATTTTTCTAACTTAATTTTTGGTCTGGAGCTTTCTAGAGCCAAGTGCCAGGTTTTAACAGTATATACCTACATCTGATTATCAGTAACTCTCCAGGGCATTTAAACAAATTCTTACCTGTTTTGAGTTCAGTTTACACAGTCCTATTTGAAATCTGTGTAATGCCCAGCATGTGTCTATAGGCTGCTCCTTTGTCAGCTGTGATTTTTTTTTTACGTACTTCCTTTTATTTTTATTTATTTATTTGGAAAGGAAATGGTATTTTTTAATCCATGAAAAGTAATTTTAATTTTTTAAATCTTTATTGTTGAAAGTATTACATATGTCCCCCTTTTCCCCCCATTGACCTCTTCCAGCCCATCCCTGCCCCCCACCCCAGGCCTTCACCACACTATTGTCTGTGTCCATGGGTTATGCATATATGCATACAAGTTCATTGGTTGATTTCTTCTGTGATTTTTTTTTTAAACACAAAAGCCCCCGAGGTTGTTACTTGTACAGGATGATCTAGAGCAGCGATCGCCAACCCCCATGGTCCCTGGACCACTGGTGGTCTGTGAGGTCCAAAAGGTTGGCGACCGCTGATGTAGAGAGTGTGGGTGGGTGGCCTCGCTCGGTCCACAACGCGGTGGTTTTGACGTCAGGCCTGTTGTCTTACTCCTGCTCTTTCCACGCTCTCACCAAAGTAGGACTTAGACATTCGAAAATTCCCAGAGAGCAGTGACGGGATATTTCTGAGTGGCTCTTCTGTAGCTATTTTCCCACAGTTGTTGGGGCAGAGGCTGTGCCCGCACAGAGGGAAGGCTGAGGTGGAGGGTTCCCCTGTCCCAGCCTGTTTCCTGCCCATCCCTGCTGGTAAGCCCTGGAGGGTGGTGGTGGAGAGGGTCTCTGCCGTGGACTGAACCATCTTCTTTTAAGGAGGGGGTTTATAGATCCTTTTCTTACCTAAGCATGCCTCCGCCGTTCCTGCCTGTTTCATAAAGGTGCATCGGTGGAGGCATTTCTGCCAGTACTGTTGGCACCTGACTGCTTGCTTTTCCCCCTGCCCTTTAAGGGTAGGGCAGGCTAGGGCTTGTCTTTCATTTATGGCTCAGGAGTAAGTCAGTTTGGTGGCTGCAGTCTGTCTTATTACCACGCTAGCTTGAGAGGTTAAGTAGGTGTGCTAAGTTCTGAAGAAGGGTCCCTTAATTCATTGTTGTATCCGCTTTCTGTAGTGTTTTCATGGGGGCTTTTATCCTTTTACTTGTCTGGATTCAAAAAACAGCCATCTCTTGTAGGCAGGCAAATACTCCCTTTGATCAGTGAAATGAAGCTCAGGTTAAGAGACTGGTTCAAAAACCGATATGGCTAACAGTACTTGTTACTGGGACCAGAATATAATGTTGGCTGGTACCTGTAACTTTTATTGTTGTTAGTTTCCATCTCACATTATCGATATTCAAGTGTTTTCCTTAGAACCAGGTTGTAGGTTCCACTGCAAACAAAGTGGATGTTCTCTTGGGGACCTGAATTTGGGGCATTTAGTGTCCCCAGACGCTCCGCATCAGATCTCTGGTGCGAAGATGTGGGGGCTGTGCCTAGTGGCGGGAAACCTCTGCTGTCTTCCAGGCTGAAGGCTGAGCACTCAGACAGCCAGACTCCAGTTTGAGAAGGAAACACACATCTGGGGGTCATATTAAGCAGCTCGGTGAGTTAACATCGATTTCAGTATTTCAGTGGTAATTGGACAGTGAAGGAGTTACAGTAACTTTCTGAATCTCTGTTTTATAGGATGCTACCCATTTAACCTTTTTTGTTTTTTTCTGGTAGGGTCTTGCAGGTCATAGATGTTAGTTTAAAAAATGCAGCAAAGTGCGTCTGTCTCTAATTCAGGGGGTGGGCAAACTTTTTGACTCGAGGGCCACAAATGGGTTCTTAAACTGGGACCGGAGGGGCCGGAACAAAAGCATGGATGGAGTGTTTGTGTGAACTAATATAAATTCAAAGTAAACATCATTACATAAAAGGGTCGGGTCTTTTTTTTTTTTTTTTAGTTTTATTCATTTCAAACGGGCCGGATCCGGCCCGCGGGCCGTAGTTTGCCCACGGCTGCAGTGTGGACTCTTTAGAAAAGCACCTGTGTCCGTTTTCTCTTACCACCCCCCCCCCCCCCATGCCAGGTTTTCTTGTCATCGCCTTGAGCATCAGCTCTCAGCTGCAAGTGGTGCAGCAGAATTAGTTGTGGAGTTTTTACTTCGGGAAGTTTCTCAACATACTGTGTATGGGCGAGTGAGAGAGGGGGCTTTATATTTTTTAAAACAATACAGGAATCTGCTATTGGTCTGCCCACCCTCCTGACCCCTCTTTCGAAGAACTTCTTTGCTGCCTCAGGACTTGGAGTCACAAGCCCTGGATTTGAGCTCTGCTTTTGTTCTCCTGGTCTAGTTTTCTCATTTATAAAATGAGGGTGATGGTACCAGGCTGCACAGTGATTGTGAAACATTCTGCTAGACATCTGGAGGTAGGACATACTTGTGCTGACCTGTTACTTTCGGAGAGAGAGGAGGTCGAGACGATGCCGTGGTTTTCCCATCTTCCTTTTCCATAGTAAGTTGTATTTTAGAAACCTAGTTGGGGAGGAATGAAAAAACTACTTTTACTCTGAAGAAAGTCACAATATTTAGTCGGATAGTTAAAAAATTACAGTAGTTACCTGCTGTAATAGAGAGATGGATTTTGAAAAAAATCAATCCATCATGGTAATGCGATCTGTTTTGTGGTCATTAGTGTAAGGTTACCTTCTCCCACAGGAATGAGAAGTTTAATCCTTCCTGCTTAGGTTCCCAGGGTTGCTAATGAGTCTTGAAGTGACCTTCAGGTGAGCAGCAGGAAGGGCAAGGAAAAGCAGAGCACCTGCCTGGTCCTGGAGACAGACAATCCAGAAAAAGCTTCAGTTTCCACAAATGTTGTTAAATGACTCGAATCTCACGGGTTGCCGCTTGCTTTACCCAGACCACCCTGTTCTTATGCCTAGAAAGCTCTGGACCTCGTCAAATCAATCAAGCACAGCAGCCCTTTGCGGAGATTGGCCAAGCCGATGGGCTGCCTAATCCAGCTGGGCCACACCCAACCAGTCTGTTTTCTGGAAATACCTTTGGATTGATTTTTATGGGCTTTGTTTTATTTTTACATTTTTGTATGTATGGGTTAATTTATATTCACATGTACTTTACTTTTCAAGATACCTAGGAAATTGTCTTATTCAGAAACCAGGAACTTAACATTGGTGGGTGGTGAGGAGGAGAGTTCTCTAGGGAACCCGAATTCGCCCCAGAGTTTGAGGATGACCTATATTAAATCCTTCAAAAGAAGGGACTGAGTGTTTCTCAGGATCACTGGAGTAGGGTAGTTGATAAAGTTCAAGTTTCTGGGCCCCAATCAAGAATTATTATATGTGTTTATCTGCAGAATGAGGCCAAGGAAGTTTTATTTTAATACTACCACAGGTGAGTCTTACCAGGTGGGGGTCTGATGGGAGACCCATAGCAGACCTTAATGATTTGTGCTTGCATAGGTCTGGGGTTTCAAAAGAAATCTGTATGTAAATAAGATGTTTGCTTGTGGATTCTATCA
>NW_005876745.1:0-9516 GCF_000147115.1 Myotis lucifugus | reverse complement strand
TATTTTGTTCATCAGTTTATTTTGTTCACTAGATTCCACATATGAGTGAGACCATGTGATACTTGTCTTTCTCTGACTGACTTATTTCACTCAGCATAATACGCTCCAGGTCCCACCATGCTGCCTCACAGGGTAAGAGATCCTTCTTTTTTACTGCTGCGTAGTATTCCATGTTGTAAATGTACCACAGCTTTTTTTAAAAAAAGAATTTTTTTATTGATTTCAGAGAGGAAAGGAGAGGGAGAGAGAGAAAAACAACAATGATGAGAGAGAACCACTGATCGGCTGCTTCTTGCACACCCCACCACAGGGGATTGAGCCCACATCCTGGGCATGTGCCCTGACCGGAAATCTAACCGTGACCTCCTGATTCATAAGTTGATGCTCAACCACTGAGCCACACTGGTCAGGCAACCACAGCTTTTTTATCCACTCACCTACTGATGGGCACTTGGGCTGTTTCCAGATCTTCGCTATTGTAAATTGCACTGTTATGAACATACGTTTGTGCACATTCTTTCTGATTGGTGTTTCGGTTTTCTTAGGATATATTCCTAGAAGTGAGACCACTGGGTCAAATGGCAGTTCCAAATTTAATTGTTTGAGGAAACTCCATACTGTTCTCCACAGTGGCTGCACCAGTCTGCATCCCACCAGCAGTGCACGAGGGTCCCCTTTTCTCCACATCCTCACCAGCACTTGTCATTTGTTGATTTGTTGATGGTAGCCATTCTGACAGGTGTGAGGTGGTACCTCATGTCATTTTAGTTTGCATCTCTCTGATGATCAGTGACTTTGAGCACTTTTTCATATGTCTCTTGGCCTCTGTATGTCCTCTTTGAAGACGTGTCCATTCAGGTCCTTTGCCCACGTTTTGATTGGATGTTTGTCTTCCTTTTGTTAAGTTGTATGAGTTCCTTATATATTTTGGAGATTATCAGGTGTATCATTGGCAAATATGTTCTCCCATACAGTGGGCTCCCTTTCCATTTGCTGATGGTTTCTGTTGCTGTGCGGAAGCTTTTTATTTTGATGTGGTCCCAGTCCCATTCGTTTACTTTCTCCTCACTTCCCTTTGCCCTAGGACAGTGGTTGGCAAACTACGGCTCGGCAAACTGCGGCTCGTGAGCCACATGCGGCTCTTTGGCCCCTTGAGTGTGGCTCTTCCACAAAATACCGACTTCTGCGCATGGACCACGAAGTTTCAATTGCACTGTACGTGCGTATCCGCACGTGGTATTTTGTGGAAGAGCCACACTCAAGGGGCCAAAGAGCCACATGTGGCTCTCGAGCCGTAGTTTGCTGACCACGGCCCTAGGAGATGCATTGGTAAGCATATTGCTACCAGAGATGTCTGAGATTTTGCTGCCTATGGTTTCAACTAAGATTTTTATGGTTTCACAGCTTACATTTATTTTAGTCTTATTTTAGTCTTTTATCCATTCATGTGCATGGCATCAGTTGGTGGTCTAGTTTTGTTTTGTTTACATGTATCTGTCCGATTTTCCCAACACCATTTATTAAGGAGACTGTCTTGACAACATTGTATGCTCTTGCCTCCTTTGTCAAATATTAAATGAGGGTGATGGCTTGGGTCAATTCTGGGGTCTCTGTTCTGTTCCATTGTCTATACGCCTACTCTTGTGTGTAACCGGCTGTTTTGATTACAGTGGCTTTGTAGTATAACTTGATATCTGGTATTGTGATCCCTGCAACTTTGTTCTTTCTCGAGATTGTTGCCGCTATTTGTGGTTCCATATAAATGCTTGGAGTATTTGTTCTAGTTCTGTGAAATATGCCGTGGGCATTTTAATAGGGATTACATTGACTCTAGAGGTTGCCTGGGGTAGTATGGGCATTTTAATGTTTAATCCATTAACTTAGTGTATTCTTCCACTTGTTTATATCATCCTCTACTTCTTTTTTCAATATCTTATAGTTTTCTGAGTGCAAGTCTTTTACCTTCTTGGTTAAATTTATTCCTGAGTATCTTAATATTTTTGTTGCAGTGGTAAATGGGATTGTTTGATTAGTTTCTCTTTCTGAGAATTTATTATTGGTGAATAAAAATGCCATCAATTTCTTGGTGTTAATTTTGTATCCTGCTACATTTATGAATTTGTTTATTAAATGTAGTAGGTTTTTGGTGGATTCTTTAGGGTTTTCTATGTATAGTATGTCATCTGCGAATAATGAGAGCTTTATTTTCTCCTTTCCAATTTTGATGTATTTTATGTTTTCTTCTTGTCTGATCACTGTGGTTAGCACTCCAGTACTATGTATAATAATAAAAGCGTAATAGGCTAATTAGATGGGACGTCCTTCCAGACAACCTTCTGGATGAAGCCGGGGCTGCGAGGGAAGCCTGGGTCCTGGGTGCAGAGGGAAGCTGGTGCTGGCAGCTGGGGGAAGGAAGGCCTACTCTTGCACAAATTTTGTGCATCTGGCCTCTAGTGTTAAATAAGAGTGATGAAAGCAGACATTCCTGTCTTGTTCCTGTTCTTAGGAGAAACGGTTTCAGTTTTTGCCCATTGAGTATGATGTTGGCTGTGGGCTTGTCATATATGGCCTTTATATGTTGAGGTATGATCCCTCTATCCCCACTTTGCTGAGAGTTTTTATCCAAAAAGGGTGTTGGGTTTTGTAAAATGCTTTTCCTGTGTCTATTAATATGATCATGTGTTTTTTGTCATTCAATTTGTTTACGTGGTGTATCACATTTATTGATTTGCGAATATTGTACCAGTCTTGCATCCCTGGAATAAATCCTACTTGGTCATGGTGTATGATCTTTTTGATATATTGCTTCATCGATTTGCTAATATTTTGTTGAGGATTTTAGCATCTGTGTTCATCAGGGATATTGGTCTGTAATTCTCTTTCCTTGTAGTGTCTTTATCTGGTTTTTTTAATTAGGGTAATGCTGGCCTCATAAAAAGAGCTTGGAAGTATTCCTTCCTCTTGGATTTTCTGAGTAGTTTGAGGAGGACATGTACTAGCTCTCTTTGAAAGTTGGGTAAAACTGTTCTGTGAAGCCATCTGTGAAACTGTTTTGTTTGCTGGGAGTTTTTTGATTACTGCTTCAATTTCCTCAGTTGTTATTGGCCTATTCAAGTTTTCTGATTCTTCCTGATTCAGTTTTGGAAGATTGTATTGGGGGGGTGGGATTTTCCCATTTCATCCACATTGTCCAGCTGGTTGGCATATGGTTGTTCATTAATAAAGCATTTTATTTATTTTTATTTACTTACTAGAACATGACACATGGCTGGTGTTGCTCAAAGGTTAGAGAGTCAGTTGACGCACTGTAGGGTCATGGGTTCAATTCCCAGTCAAGGGCTTGTACCTGGGCTGCAGGTTCAATCTCTGGCCTGTTCGGGGCTCATGTGGGAGGCAACAAATTGATGTGTCTCCCCCACATTGATGTCTGTCTCTGTCTGTCTGTCTCTCTATATCTTATGCTCTCGCTTCCCTCCCCACTCCCTTCCACTTTTTCTAAAAAGCAATGGAAAAAATATCCTCGTGTGTGGATTTTAAAAAAAATAGGATATAAAGGAATTTATCAAAGGGTAATTCACTCACAGGTTGTAGGGTCAGAGCAGACAGAGGACCCAGTCGTTCAGCATAAAGTATTCTCGGCTAAAAGAACCCTGTCACCGCCCTTTTAAACAGCGGGATCCGGTACTAAGGGCGGACAGGATGGTGGGGCACAGAGCGCAGCAGTGCCAGGGGCCACCGCCTGGTGGCCTTGCGATGGGTGACTGCTTATGACCGGTACTATCACCGATTTGAGACTTCTCTCGGTGGCCATGCCATTCCAGCCATTTCTCACGAAAATAGTTACGGCTACATTTGCGGAACAGAGTCGTCAGCGGGAAGACTTGGCTGTGCTCACTGCGGACAGCGAGGGGACCGAAGGGCGCGGCGTGAGAGGCTCCGGGACGCGAGGCGGAGTCAGTGTCCACACCTGCGCCGACACACGGAACACATCCCAGCAGCACCGCAGGGGCAGCCGGGGAAAGCGGGGGCCTGTTTCCCTCGCACACTGTCACCCCGAAAGCAGCTGGCACCAGGAATCACAGGTGGCCGCATGTATACATGAATTTCTGTGACCAGCTCCTTTTGAATCTGAACTGTGGAGAGCATTACAGATACCCGCGCCCATTGCCCCCGGCCGCCAGGTTCCCACCTGCCCAGGCCTCCACCGCCCTGCGGTCTGTGCCCAGGGCGGATGCGTATTTGCAGGTAAGTTCTTTCCTTCATCTCCTCCTGCCCCCTTCCCTCTGAGACTGCTCGGTCTGCTCCCCGTCTCCAGGCCTCGGGTTCCTGTGGTGTCAGTTCCTGGCGTTTGCCCCAACCAAGCCCTCCTCTGACAATGAGGGGTCTGCATTGCAGCCTCTGCTCACACGGCCCCCCAGGCGGAAACACACACGTAAGTTACAGTGTAAGTGATGAGAGTGCTTATCCACCTGCCGACTCACGGCTGAAACAGTCAGAGCGTTTCTGAGGAGAAAACACAGTTCTCATCACTTGCTCAACTTCCTTTTCTCTTACTTGCTGAATTTTGTGATTGCTTTTCTGCAGATAAGATCCAAGTTTACAAATTTTTCATACTGAGACAAGAATAATATACATTTTGAACTACTTTTTAAATGATATACAATTTTTTATTGTGAACTCGATAGTATATATATTCATCCTGATGAATTTTCAGTATACTCACTAGTCCTCTGTACATAAAGATAGTTTCTATATTTAAAATATTTATTTCTCATTTTTAAATATTTTTATATTATTTATTTTTACTTTTGCATTTAAATATATATATATTTTTAATATATTTTATTGATTTTTTACAGAGAGGAAGGGAGAGAGATAGAGAGTTAGAAACATCGATGAGAGAGAAACATTGATCAGCTGCCTCCTGCACATCTCTTACTGGGGATGTGTCCGCAACCCAGGCACATGCCCTTGACCGGAATCGAACCCGGGACCTTCCAGTCTGCAGGCCGACGCTCTATCCACTGAGCCAAACCGGCCTCGGCTAAATATATTTTTATTGTTGATAATATTTACAGATATCTCCCATCCCCCCTTATCCCTCTCCTCCCAGCCCCTACTGCTATTGTCCGTGTCCATGGGCTGTGCATGGAAGTATGTAAGTTATTGGGTTTATCTCTTCTCGTCCCCCAACCCCACATTGAGGCATGTCAGTCTGTTCCATGCCTCCCTGCTTCCGGTCTTACTTGGTTGGTCAGTTCATTTTGTTCATTAGATTCCACAAATAAGTGAGATCATGTGCTATTTGTCTCTCAGTTGGCTTATTTAACTTAGCATAATATTTCCCAAGTCCCTCCATGCTGTCCCAAAGGGTTAGAGATCCCTCTTATTTTTTTCTTTCTTTTCTTTTCTCTTTTTCTTTGTTAGTCCTTAATTGAGGATATTTTTCAATTAACTTTTAAGGAGAGTGGAAGGGAGAGGGAAAGACAGAGAGAAACATCAATGTGAGAGAAACACATCGATTGGTTGCCTCCTGCACAAGCCCTGACCAGAGCCCGGGCCGGAAAGGAGCCTGCAACCAAGGTATATGCCCTTGACCAGAATTGAACCCGGGACCCTTTGGACCGTAGGCTGATGCTCTATCCAGCGAGCCAAACCTTCTAGGGCAAATCCCTCTTTTTTACAGTATTCCATGGTATAAATGTCCCACAGCTTTTTTATTTTATTTTATTATTGACTTTGTTACAGAATTTACTAGGCGACCAAAAGATACACAGGAGTACTCAGAGATTCAGGATAAACCCATTTATTTTCAGATGTTTCACCTGTACTTGTACAGTGACTCAGGGGCTCAGTTCTCCAAATCCTGAGTCTGTGAATATGGAGCAAGCTTTCCCCTTATACCCTTTGGTTTCTCTGTCCCCCAAATAAGGATCAGACTTCCGGACCTTTCTCAGGCTCTGCAAAAAGCCCCGTGTGTTGGGATGGGGGATGTGAGACCACACCTGAAGGCCTGGCCTGGTGCCAGCGCTGATAGCCCCTCCAGGGGTTGTGTATGGTTCATGGTTTACGGCCTCTGTAAAACGGGAGTATTTAGGTAAATAGGTCTTGCAAGACCAGATAATTAAGGAAGGGGAGTGAGTTAATTATCAACTAGCAAGAATGTGCATTAGAAGGCAGGTTACAGCACAGATTCAGATTGCTAGTCCCCCGCCCCCCAAATGTATTTTTATGTTCCCCAACAATTTGACATCTCCCAGGTCAATTCTATCACATTAGCTTTGTCAGAAGCTACCATGTATGGCCCAAGTTTAAAATGGAAACTATTATATTATTTCTCTTGTAAGAACAAAGCTTCTCTTTAAAGATATAAAGTCTCTAAGAATTTTAAAACGTCTTCTTTATTCCTTTTTTTATATTTACTTTTATATAACCAGGAATGGTGATTGAAAGCAACCAAAGTTTTCTTGAGCATTTATTTAAAATGTCATGGCCCTGGCCAGGCTGCTCAGTGCGTTAGAACGTTGTCCCAGCCGGCCAGAGTGAAGGTGTCAATAGTGGGATAGCACAGGTGTCTCTCCCTCTCCCTTCCTCTTTCTCTAAATACAGGACATTTAAAAATTAAAATAAGACAATATCAAGTATATTTTTCCAGTTAAATATTTTAAAAGGAGAAAGCAGCAAAAAAATTATATATATGTAATATTTATTAAATTGATTGGGGTGACATTGATCAAATGAACACATAGGTTTCAGGTGTGGGTTCTATGTGACAAGATCTGTATATTGCCCATGTGCCCACCACTCAAAGCCAGATCTTCTCCTGTCACCTTATATTAGGCCCCCTTCTCCCCCCACCCCCTTCCCTCTGGCAACCATAACACTGCTGTTTGTGTACATGAATTTCAGTTTGATATTCCCCATCTGAGTGGAATCATGTGGTTTTTAGCTTTTTCTGTCTGACTTATTTCACTTAGCACAGTGGTTCTCAACCTTCCTAATGCCGCGACCCTTTAATACAGTTTCTCATGTTGTGGTGACCCCCAACCATAAAATTATTTTTCTTGCTACTTCATAACTGTAATTTTGCTACTGTTATGAATCGTAATGTAAATATATGATATGCAGGATGTATTTTCATTGTTATAAATTGAACATAATTAAAGCATAGTGATTAATCACAAAAGCAATATGTAATTATATATGTGTTTTCTGATGTTCTTAGGTGACCCCTGTGAAAGGGTCGTTCGACCCCCCAAAGGGGTTGCGACCCACAGGTTGATAACCGCTGACTTAGCATATGTTCTCAAGGTCCATCTGTGGTGTTTCGAATGGAGCTGTCTCATCTTTCTTCTTGCTGAGTAGATGCCATTGTGTGGATGGACCACATCTTCTTGATCTAGTCCTCTGTCGTGGACATTTGGTTGTTTCCGTGTCTTGGCCACTGTGAACAATGCTGCAGTGGACACAGGGGTGCATATATCTTTGGGAATACATGATGCTGAGGTTTTTGGGTGTATACCCAGGAGAGGGATTGCTGGGCCGTATGGTAGCTCTATTCTTAATTTTTTGAGGAATCTCCAGGCTGCTTTCCACAGTGGCTGCACTGTCTACATTCCCACCAGCAGTGGATGAGAGTTCCCTTTTCTCCACAGCCTCCCCAACACTTGTTATTGCTTGTCTTGTTGATAATGGCCACTCTAACAGGTGTGAGGTGGCATCTCAATGCCTGTCCCTAATTGCAAGTGACGTTGAACATCCTTATTGTTCGTAGCTCTTCTTGGGAGACGTGTATTTTCAGGTCCTCTGCCCACCTTTTGATTGGGTTGTTTGTTTGCTGTTGAGTTTTATGAGTTCTTTATATATTTTGAAAATTAAACCTTTGTCGGAGTTACTGTTTGCAAATGTCATCTCCCATATGGTTTGCTGCCTCTGTGTTTTGCTGTCCGTTTCTGTTGCTGTGCAGAAGCGTTTGAGTTTGACACAGTCCCATTTGCTTATTTGTTACTTTACTTCCCTTGCCTTTGGGATCACATTAATAAAAATCTTCTATGACCAAGGTCCATAAGTTTGGTGCCTGTATTTTCTTCTATGTAACTTATTGTTTCAGGTCTTATATTTAGGTCTTTGATCGATTTTGAATTGATTTTTGTACATGGGGACAAACTAATCCAGTTTCATTTGTTTGTATGTGGCTTTCTAGTGTTCTCAGCACCATTTATTGAAGAGATTATCTGTACTCCATTGGTTGTTTTTGGCTCTTTTGTTGAAAGTCAGCATGTGGTTTTATAGCTGGACTCTGTTCTGTTCCATTGATCTGTGTGTCTGTTTCTCTGCCGATACCATGCTGTTTTGATGATCTTAGCTCTGTGGTATAATTTGAAGTCAGTTCTTTTTTCTCAGGATTGCTTTGGCTATTTGGGGTCTTGTGTGGTTCCATACAAATTTGATGATTTCTCCTTTTTCCTTAAAAAATGACATTGGGATTTTGATGGGGAATGCATTGAATCTGTATATTCTTTTGGGTAATATAGCCATTTTTCTGAAGTTTTGTTAGTTGTGCCACACCAGCATGACCAAGGGTGATCCCGAGTGGTGGGGGTGAAAGGATTAAGGAAAGACAGGCAAGAGAATAATAGCTGGGTCTCGGTGGGACGCTGCTTCCTGATGAGGAGACAGCGCCCGGGCCCACAAGCCGTGTCTTTATTTTATAGCAGATGCCACGAGGCAAAGTAGGGGCGTGATCACGTTGTTTACAGCATTCTCGTGAGTTTCAACCTCACTCAACCACATGCACCTGAACTCTATCACAAGGCACGTGGGGCTACTTGTTCGGACCATAGGTTCAAACTTACAACCACAGCGGTTGGCTATGATTGTGCTGGGAGGGCCCTGTCCTCCAGCTGGGACTTGCACGTGGCAATGGGAAGACCCTGTCCTTTCATTAGTCCGAGGCTTGAACCTGGCCAAAACACCGTAACCATGCCCCACAGTTAGTAATGGGGGGACTTATACTCTATCTAATAGACAGAGAACCTGAATTAATCGGAAAAGTAATCATATTACTTTAAATCTTAGAACACATATGTTTATGTGAATAGGGGGTTAAGCTTTTCTTCAAGTTTCCTTTCCAAGGCCTGTGCGAAGCGATTGAGGAGGTGACTGAGCTGTGAATCCAGCAAGCAGAACTGATAAGCACGGTTAGGCGACCCACCAGGAATCAAAACATCATCTCATGAACATCATCTCATCACCTGATGACTAAGGACAATAGCTGACGTCTGCGGACCCGCGGGCCTGCACATAGCACCCTAGCCCCTCCCCCCATGTAGTCCTGTCCCCTGCACCTGCTGGAAGGCAGGATTTGATGCTTGTAAGCGCCCTGTCTTCTTGGTTGGCTGGCCTCCTCAATAAACGTGTAATATGATTCAACCCTGCCTTCGTTATTGGACACAGCGACAGGCAGCCTGAGCCCAACCGGGGGTTTCCGGTAACATTAGTATACAGAAAGGCAAT
>NW_005876744.1:0-9517 GCF_000147115.1 Myotis lucifugus | reverse complement strand
CAGGGCTTTTCTATACACTCAGAATATAGTCCAAACTCCTCCCCATGATCGGCAAGGCCTCACACCATCTGGTGCCTGACCACCTCTACAACCTCACCTGCTCTACCTCACCAAGGCACTCCAGGCCTGGGCTCCTGGTTCTTTAAAGTGAGCAGGCCTAGCCCCATCTCCAGGCCCTTGCACTTGCAGTTTCTTCTGCCTGAAGCACTCGTCCAGGTATCAGCGAGGCTTGCTCCCTCGCTTCAGTGAAGGTTCTGCTCAAATGTCATCTCCAGGGAAGGGACACCCTCTTTAAAACAACATTCTCTCCAACAACCCCGACCCTTATTCCTGCTTTTAGCATTCTTCATCGCATTAGCATTATCTGCCATTATATCATGATTGTATCATAAAGATAGATAGATAGACTCACAGTCAGACAGATGGATAGGATACATAGAGATAGATAATAGGGATATAGTATATGATAAGGTGGATACAGAGATGAATGGATGAGTGGATAGACAGATAGGAATTTATAATAGATGTAGAAAATAGGGTGGGAGGGAGGAGGGAGGGAGGAAGGGAGGGAGGGAGGGAGGGAGGGAGGGAGGGAGAGAGAGAGAAAGAAAGAGAGAAAGAAAGAAAGAGAGAAGAAAGAAAGAAAGAAAGAAAGAAAGAAAGAAAGAAAGAAAGAAAGAAAGAAAGAGAGAAATATGGCATCAGGATTCTATAACACTCTCCAGGTAATTGCAGTGTGCAGCCAAGATTGAGACTCACAGGACTAGAAGGTGGGAGCTAAATACACAGACTGTCAGCTGCTGGAATGACATTGGAATATTTGCTCTACCACTGATCAAGTTTTTTTGTGTGATGCTGAAGAGATAGATCAGACTCCCTTTAACTCCAATACAGTTTGGATAAATGTTCAAAAGCAAAGAAGCTTAAGTTCAAAAGTTGTGCTTCTCTTCCACGATGTACCTTTTCTAGAGGAGGGAGGTCATGGTTGTAAGAGCCGGACACCTTCGCTTTGAATCCTGGCTCCACCAATGGGGCAAGTGACATCTCTCCGTGCCTCAGGGTTCTCATCTGTAAAATTACAAGAATGACAATAACTGTCCTCATGGAGTTGCTGAGGGAGTAAATGAATTCTGCATAAAGGGCCCAGAGCAGTGCCTGACACAAGCTAAATGTTCTGAAAAGTGTTTGCTGCTATCTTTGAGGGAATGACTCTCAAGCAGAAAATGCCCATGGAAAATTCCTCTGGCCAATGGGTTTAGAAAGTAGCCAGGGGGATTGAGACAGGCCGTTTTCTCTGATACTCTAACTCTCCTCAAGAACAGAGTTGGTAATGATAGGACCCTATAAAATTTCCATGTCATGTGCCTTTCCCCCACCAGGCAAGAGAAAGTAAATTTAAGAATTTTTGGGAAGCAGATTCGGAGAAAAGGAAAAGGCATGCCTTTTCTAGGGGACAGGGCCCCAACCCCAAAAGGGGTATTTGGCCCAGGGGGCCCCCCCCAAAAAAATTAAAGGGGGGGGGGAACCCCAAACCTTTAATCTGTCATCCAAACTTGGTGTTTAGAGTCATTTGGGGAGATGAGGCTTCCTTTGCCCAACCTTGGTGGTGTCTGGAGCAAAGAGTAGGACGCTGAGTGATTTCATTAGGATAACAAGGCTATTAAAGAACAATCTAGCTCTTTTGATGATATTTATAAAGCATTTCAAAGAAACTGTGTTCTGACAGCTGCTGTCAGTCTCTTACACAGGAACTGTGGTGATTTATGGATAACATGGGGGAGCTGTTATTTTCTTTATTTGTAAAAGTTTTACACATACTAGGAGCTTATCTTGAACTAGAGGCCTGGTGCACGAAATTAGGCACGGGTAGGGTCCTTAGGCATGGCCAGCGATCAGGGCCAATCTGTGAGCGACCAGCGGCGCAATCGGGGGGCCCCCACTGTTACCCACCTTAGTTGACCTGGGGCCTGTGGCTGGGGGCAGCTCCTGATTGAGGGTCTTCCCCCTGGTGGTCAGTGCATGTCCTAGCGACCAGTTGTTCCACCGTTCAGTCTATTTGCATATTAGGCTTTTATTATATAGGATAGCCACAAACTTTCGAAAGACAAATACCCCTTATTGAATGTGTAAGCTGTCCTGGCATGAGGTTTTGATGGAATGAATATGATAAATGCTAAATTACATGGTGTCATATATACTTTTGTAAATGGCTGCAAGTCCTTTTTGATAAAAGATGGTAGACAGCATGGCTAGTATGGTTCAGTGGTTGAGCTTGGACCCATGCACTAAGAGGTCAATGATTGGATTCCCAGTCAAGGCACATGCATGCTCAATCCCCAGCAGGGAGCATGCAGGAAGCAGCCGTTTGCTGTTTCTATCTCTCTCTCATCCTCTCTCTCTAAAATCAGTTTTTAAAAATCTTTAAAAAAAAAAAAAGTGGTAGACAAAATGACATTCTCAATTATCTGTATGTGGGTTACCTGCCACCATTTCTAAGCTGGTTTCTCCAGATTGAGTTTTTTTTTCCGATGGAATATGAATCATCAGAATATACAGACGTGTCATTTTTAACAGAAAAATATATAATTATGCAGAAATCAGTATTGCACAAAATGTGCAATAGTGTCAAAACTAAATATGAGAGGTTTTTAATTAATGTAATCTGTGGTTGTCCATGCCCTTATACCTCCCTGGTTTAGCTAATTGAGAATTGACTTTATGTAAGTCAAATCATGGAGTAATTTCTTTTCACTCTTGAGTAGTATAGAGAATGTAGTGCCTTTCGGGCTCCACCTTGATTTTACATGGCAGAGCATTTATTCATTTGACTTACCATTTTGGGGATTATCCTTTATCACAGATGAACCTAATTCTACCTGATACAAAGTTTAATTTTGCTTCTTCCTAGTGGAACTCAGGAAATATTAGATTGATTTTTTTTTTAGAAAAAGTTTGAAACTACAGGCTAGAATTCAGAACAAAGCTACACTGCAGACCTCAGGTATGCACCCAGTTCCTGTCCCCTGTTACCTTAGTCAAGAGTTGCCTGTGTGTTCTTTTTCCCAGCCATGACCAATTTCAATGCTAAAGAACACCTCATTCTCGAATGCTAATCTTGTGGTTCTAATGGCAGGCAATTTGGGTAAGGAAATTGGCAGAGTATTTGAAATTTAACCAGTTAACTGCCACGATATTTTGAATGTAATTTAAAAAGGTCCGCCGCTTGTGTCTATAGACACTTATGGCGTACAAATGGTTAAAATAGAAGTTCCTGTTGCTCTCCTGCAGAACAGTAAGACCCATGAAAGTACTTCCTTGGAATATGAATGAAGAACCAATGTCATCAGAACTATAATTATCCTAGGTAATTAATGGCAGACATTAAAACATGTGGCCACACTTTCTATCCATGTTTGACATAGAACCAAAAGAGCTTTTTACTTGGAGTGAGAAGATATGAGTGCTAATCTTGGCTCTTTGAATTACTATCTATATAACTTGGGGAAATCACTTAGCCTTATTAAGTTTATCCACTGAATTTAGCAAATGATAATGATTAATAATGATTTGTAGTGATGATATGAGTATTAAATAATAGAGATGGAAATATTTACCTAAGTTCTTTCACATAGTGGTCGCTTTATAAAGTTCAGATAATCTAATCTAATTAGCATTGTATTCATGAGAGTTTAAAGACAGGAGTTAGTACTCAAGTTCTATTCAGTCACGCACAGGGTGTCTTTTGTCCATAAGTCCGTGGGTGCAATGGAGCCTGCCACCATTCCTCTTGAAAAACCAGCTTAAGGGGAAAAAATCAATGATCATAATCTGCCCAAGGATACATAGCAGCTAATCTCTTAACCCTTCAGTGTGTGAAACCATCCAATACCAATAACATTCACATTTTTAGATAAGCTGCGGAACAAAATACAGTTTATCAAAAGTTTGGCTGAGGTTTTTCTGTAACAGATATCTCCAAGAAATGTCTGTGCTTACAAAAACTTTCTACAGAGAGGAAACAGCAATTGTCCTCCGCATCCATTCACTTTCACCCCTTTCGGCGTTTTGTGAGTCTGGCCTCTGGAGTGAGTTATGACATTGGGGACAGCAAAATTGCACCACAAAGAACTGGGTTTTATGGGTTCAGTAAGGACCAGAAGAACTGAATTCAGGATAATAGGAGTCTGAGGAAGACATGTGGAAAGTATGGTGGGATAGGACTGTTTCTGTCTTAACTCCAATAGTATTCAAGCCATGCTATTCAATTCAGAGGTATAAATAGAAGAGAGGGAGACAGAAACAATCTAATATTAAAATTAATTTCCCATCCAAAGCATGTTTATCATCCTCAGGTACCAACCCTTATACATGGCTCAACTGATCCTACCATAGACTTCTACTCTCTCCTTGGCTGGTACCCTAGCTTATGTCTCTATGAGTGAAGGTTTGGAGTAACTATATATACCCCAAACCCATATATATATATATATATATATATATATATATATATATATATATGTGTGTGTGTGTGTGTGTGTATATCACATACTATATACATAGTATGTATATTAGATATAGGTTAGGTATATTATACTTATTTTCTCTTTTGATCTTAATGAGTTCTATGAAATAGGTGATATGAAATAGGTGATTTTATTCCAGTTTGATAAATTAGAAAAGAAGTTCAATGATATTAAAAATTATGAATAAATTCACAGAAATAATTAATAAAGCTAGTAAGTAGTTAAGCAAAACCAGCTATGTCAGACCCTAAAGGGTTTATTTAAAAACCTTAGTGCTTTAGTCCTGGGAGTAAATCTTAGCAGCCAGAATGTGTTTCTTTTTACCTCAGGTGAGTTCTGAGCTGACCAAGTCCATATTCAGGTACAGGTTTGTACCTGAGACAGTAAAACTTGTCCTGTGGCATACCTGAGGCTACATAATGTGCCCCTGATCTGGAGAGGCAGTATTATGATTGGCTAAAGGCATGGGGAGCAGCAGAATAATGTGATTCAGATGTCTGTTCTACCATAGTAGCAATGTGTTCTTATACAAGTAACTGTACATCTCAGTTGCCTTGTTGTTACGCACCACTTGGGCCTACTCGGGCGCCACTTGTTACGGCCAAAGGTGGTCCTGAGTGGGGGGGTGAAAGGATTGAGAAAAGACAGACAAGAGAATGACAGCTGGGTCTCGGTGGGACGCTGCCTCCCTGATGAGGAGACAGCGCCAGCGCCCACAAGCCGTGTCTTTATTTTATATCAGATGCCACGAGGCAAAGTAGGGGCGTGATCAAGTTGGTTACAGCATTCTCGTGAGTTCCAACCCCATTCAACTACATCATACACCTGAACTCTATCACAAGGCACGTGGGGCCACGTGTTCGGACCATAGGTTCAAGCCCACAACCATAGCTGTTGGCTATAATTGTGCTGGGAGGGCCCTGCCCTCCAGCTGGGACTTGCACGTGGCAATGAGAGGACCCTGTCCTTTCATTAGTCCGAGGCTTGAACCTGGCCAAAACACTGTAGCCGCGCCCCACACCTTGTCTCCAAAACAGGTAAGGAATAGGATCCGTATCCCCTCCATTTGCCCTGGGGTAGCCAGCAGCCTTTCGGACGGTCCAGAATGATCTTTGCCTCGCGGTATTCAATTTGGGTGTAATCCCCTCCCCTTCGGTGTGGGCTGGACCTAATGATTTACTTTTAGCAAACTTATGAGATGTCACTCTGAGAGCAGAGCACAAAGACCATTGCTTCCATCTCAAGAGCTCTCTCTTCATTCTCTTGCTAGCTCGCTATTCTAAGGGAAACGAAGTGTCAAGCTGTGAGCTGCCCTGTGGAGAGGCCCATGGAGAGAGGAACCCAAATCTCCAGCCAACAGCCAGTAGGGATCTGAGACCAGCCAACACCCATGTGAGTTTTCTTGGGAGCAAATCTGCCCCAAGTCGTTTCCTTGAGTGTAGCCTTGGGAGAGACCCTGGGCTGACATCTTGACCGCAACCTTTAGAGAAATCCTGGAAAGTCGGTTGTATCAGGATTTCTGAACCCCAGATGCTGACTAATAATGAAGGTGTGTGGGTTAAAGCCATTTCATTGGGGATCATTTGTTACACAGCAATAGATGACAAATACACCTGGGCATAAAAAGGAATCAAGTATATGAAGCATCTGGTCCAATGTGACCAACACCTCCAAAAATACAGGTTTAGTCATTTTAAAAAGTAGGTTATGGAGGGAATAGTAGAGAAGGAGGCAGATATGGATGCTGAAAGGCAACCTTTTCTACATCAAAATATTTCCTACAGCTCGCCGTGATATTAGGCAGCCATAGCTTTCCTTTTGACAGCTCACTACCCTAACGCCGCCCCCATAATTGGGAAAAGGAAAATTGACTCAACAATAATTATAATAATAAATGGCAAATTCACTTGCGCTTTTGCCTATCATTCAGATGTCACATTTGTCACTGGGCTTCTAGATATTGATGTGGCCAGTGTCTTAGATCAATGGGCAGATGACGAGAATATGAATGATCATAACCACAGATGTCAGCTTGATCCCTCTAAATGCACTCAGTGTCCTGGAGATAACCTGAAAGGTCGCATCGATAGTTGCCACCTGCTCTGTCTCTGGTTGCAAACACTATCAGACAACGTGGCGTTTCTGGAGCAGGGGAAGAAGTTGAGCACCATGACAGCCTGACACTCCATAACGGATCAGGGCCCGTCATCGTCCTGTTAAGTAATGGCAATTCTTCTCTGTCATTGAAAGACAGACCGGTGCAGTCTCCCCGTGTCCCTCTGTCAGAAGGGCTGCAGTGCTCTTCCTCCCAGGTGAGGTCTGAGCTGACCAAGTACATATTCAGGTTCAGGTACGAGCTGCCCAAGTATATAGTCCCTGAACTATATAACTTTTTGTGGTACTTTCTGTGAGTGGTTCCCAGCCACGCAACCTCCCCCCAACTACCAAAGGCAAAAGTGGAAGGTCGTGACCTTATACTATAGAATGGGGGAAAGCCTGAATTGGTGAAAAGTCTAGGTTTATAGCATACTTGCCAAGAAATGCAGTTTAGTGTCACTCCAACTAATTGCCAAAATAAAGTTTGCTCCCTCTCGCTTTAATGAACAGATTAGCAGCGCAAGCATCAGCATCACCATTTGCATATGATTAATTTGCTGAAACCCCTTTAAAAAAGGTGTTCAAAGGAGCTTAAAGGTACTCACCACCTATTTACATCATAAATTTGCTAAGTAAACCTTTATTTTTAAGGAAGGAAGGCAAAAGTGAATCATTAGTCCAGCATCACAAAATCCTAAGAGAGTGAAGTCTAGGTGAATATGTTTTGCCCATATGGGCTGGTAACCATATGTCTATGAGGTTAGCACCCAGTAGGCTGAGAGTACAGATAGTTTGTTAAGCATTGGGCCAGCAACAGAAAGTAGATGAGTTTGGAAGCTGACTTGGCCTTCCCTTTATAAGTGAAGTTTCATTCTAATTAATTCCCAAGTGAGGATATTTATGGGCAATAAGCTTGTAGAACTGTGTTGAAAAATGTACCAAAAGATGGAGTACAAAGTAGAAGAATACAAATATAAACCTGATCAAATATAGTCTTTAACTAATATGGAAATTGTTTATCTATACTCTTAAAAATTATGATTACATGGAATAATTTGCTGCTTAATTGCTGACAGTACTCTCCAAATTTTGCTTAAATTCAAGGCAACACTAATTAATATGTTAATAGGGTTTGTAAAATGATATTCAATAAGCTAACTCTATAATTCATCTAAAAGAAAGATGTAAAAGAAAAACCAAGATTTTTTTATTTTTAAATAGAAGACTTTGGGAGTAAGGACAGCAGCTTCTGCTACCAGATGTCAGAATATTTTTTAAAATCTTAATAATTAAAACACCATGGGATTGTTTCAGGAAAGAATGGATCAGTGAAACAGTGGAGAGAATTGAGAAACAGACTCGGGTATGCATGGAAATTACTTACAAAATAACTGTGGAAATTTAGATCATGTGGAAAGAATGGGCCAACAAATTGTGTTGGGAGATTAACTATCCATTTTAAACATAAAAAGTTAGATGACCGACTCACACAATTCACAAAAATAAATTACAGATAAATTAAAGCACTGACCGTTAAAAATACAAGTGTTGGAGGTATTTAAAGAGCAGAAAATACAGTTAACTTCCTTAAGCAAGACATAAAACGGAACTGGATAAATTTGACCAAATCAAAATGTATAACCACTGTGTCAAAAGAAATCATAGCAAAAGCCCAAACCTGGGGAAACATTATTTACAACATATACAGAGTAAAGAGCAGTAATATACAAAATATGAAAAGAATTCTTATGAAGCAATAAAAAAACAAAGAACTCACTTAAACTTAGTCTAATGACAGGCATGGGCAAGTTACAGAAAAGTCAATGTAAAATGTTCTCGGAGGCGGCTGGAGTAGATGTTGCTCAGTCATAGGAGTGAGCAGATGAAGGGACTTGAGCCTGGATTCGTGTGTCACTGCATGAGTCTTCTGCTTCTTTATGTCCCTAGCATCTAGCAAGGGGGCTAAACACTCGATGAGCACACCGCCACTTCAGGGGCCAAAGTAATTTGCGCTCCTCATTTCCCTGTAAACACGCTGACTGTTGTCCACTCCACGTGATCTCCTAAAGGCCTGGGCTGCTTATGCCTCAGGGTCCTTGACCCACCCAGCTGAGTCCAAGGCGTATCCACAGTTAGCTGTGTCTGCTCCCAAACCTAAGTTATGCCAAGTTGTACTTGATAGTTTAAAATAAGTTCATTAAATATTATGAAAACTAACTAAATATTTGTGAGGCAAAGAGCTCTTTCTAAGAAAAATCGATTAATTCTTTGGAAAACTTAATGAAGACGAGTCACTCAACATGTTGTAAAATAAAAGGGAGGGAAGATAACATAAAAAGACTGGAGACAAACATGGAGAAGTTGCCTGCCCTCAGATTGCGTCTCTAAGTTTTTGTAGCATTTTAATGAAACATAGTTTTGGGGAGGACATTATGGGTGTGATTTATGCAGGAAAAAGCACTATTGAATAGTGGGCTGACATCCAAAGAAAGGTTTAAAAATGGTAAAGTTCACTTGTTAGTACCCAGTTATAAATGTTAACTGTGTTTGAGATAGAATATTAGAAAAATAAAGTAATAAGAGTAAGTGTTCATTGAATGACTTACCATCCAAAGGTTAAACCATAGTTAGCATTTTAGAGCATTTGTTATTATAGTTATGAATATTTATACCTTATGCACAATATCATACAGTAATTGTTTACTTAACATTAATATATATTGTTCATATTGTTAAAAGTTCACAAAATTGTAATTTTAATGGCTTCCTAAATATTTTATTATGTATTATAATTTTCTTACTCAATCTAGTGTCAGACATTTAGCAAGTTTCTATTTTTTCACATTAGCCATTGTGAATATTTTTTTAAATATATTTTGGAGTATATCTTTAAGATA
>NW_005876743.1:0-9521 GCF_000147115.1 Myotis lucifugus | reverse complement strand
GGCATCCCCCTTCAGAGGGAGGCTCAAGGACACACGTGTCATCCTTGTTTCTGGGCCTGGGCCCCAGCCCGCTGACCTGCTCCTGGAGTCAGCAAACGTTTGCCAAACACACAGATCCCTGAGGCTGCACATAGCCCTGCTGTTTCCTACCATGAATCTGCTGGTTCTCACTGTGCTGTACACGGAGCCCATGGTGCGTTTAAGTACCCCCTGCCCCCCACACACCCAGGGTCTCAGACTGAGCCCTGGGAACACGTGGGCCACATCGTCCTCTGTGGGGGCCGACCTGGTGCTGTGGATGTCCTGCAGCACCCCCACCACACACACACAGCCAGTGTGACAACCAACATGTCCAAGCGGGGGGTTAGGTGACCCCAATGTGCATCCCAGGTGCATCTACATGATCCCCTGTACATACACATGTATGCAGTATGTGTGCTTAGTATGCTTATTTCAGGGGCTATGTAATAGTCCACCTGGTTCCTTTAACACAATTTACTGCATTATTTTTTACTAGAGGCCCAGTGCACGAAATTCGTGCATGGGGGCGGGGGGTCCCTCAGCCCAGCCTGCAACAATGCCAGCGTCCCTTGCCCCGGCCTCTGGCCCGAGGCCCCTCTCCTCCCTCAGCGTGGCTGGGGCGCAGACGCTGGGCTCATGTCACCAGGGGCCTCTGCTGAATCCCCTGAGCATGGCTTCTTAGGGATGGGACCACCAGACCAAGGGCATCTGCATCTGCTTTGTGGAGGCCACACCATTACTGGGCTGTCCCATCAGATCACAGAGACCCCCACCCACCCCAGGCCTGCAAACCCACCCAGGTGAGCCGCCCTCCTGGGCAGGCACCCCACTAGCATGGAAGGTGCCTATGGCTTTAGCTTTCTCTCTCACGAGTCCCTCCAGCATATGGTGAGAAATCACCTGTAACTATTCCCAACTCATTTGTGGCCTCTGCTCAGGTAGAGGGAGTGAGCAGGGCTATCGGGACGTCACTTACTCAGGGTGGCTGCCCTGCCCAGGTAGAAGGAGCAGGCAGGGCTTTCAGGATGTCCCTCACTCAGGGTGTGTTTCCTGTGTGGTATTCAGTCACCAGTTTGGGAATGCAGATGGGCATCTGGCTCCAACAATAACTTTCTCCCACCAATAACCCTGGTGCCCTTGAGGTCTACATTTATCTCTATATATAAAAGCCTAAGCAACCGAATGACCAAACAACACGTTGACCGGTTGCTATGATGCACACTGACCACCAGGGGGCACACGCTCAATGCAAGACGGCCCTTGGTGTCATTGTGCTCCCACAGCCGCCCAACCTCCCGCAGTCCCTCCCCCTGGCCAGCCAACCTCCTGCGGCCCCGATCACCAGCCAGGCTGAGGGATTCCACCAGTGCACGAATTTGTGCACTGGGCCTCTAGTGTTTTAATAAAATGCAGCCACTAAGAACAGATGCCTATCAGTTGGGTTCTGGTGAGGGTGTGGGTGCAGGGTCAACCAGAGATAAGACAGCAGATTTCTAGGGGAGCTGACCTGCATGGGAGCCTTTGCTATTCACTAGCGCAGTCTGATGGTCAAGGGCAGTTCAGGGACCACTCAGAAGAGTTACACCAACACCTGTCACACCCAGGGCCGGCCCTGCTGAGTGGAAAAATGAGAAAACCCAGCAGACTATACGTTTCAAAGCTTCTCCCTCACATTGGACAAATTCTTGGCTTAATGGTCTATGGAAGACACACATTTTCTTTTGTGAATAAGTAAAAAAACATAACAGTATGCAAATACAGTGGGGCCTTGACTTACAAGTGTTCCGACTAACGAATGTTTTGAGATACCAACTGTCTCTCCAACGATTTTTTGCATTGAGTTGATAGAGTAATTTGAGTTAACGAGCGCCTTAACGAGCTCGGTCTCGAAACGAATTAAACTCGTAAGTCAAGGCCCCACTGTACTGCATTTTGCAAATGAGCTCATATCCACGCTTATCCTTTATTTTCCATCCAAAACTTTTACCCTTTGAAAGAGCATCTTGGGAAAAGAGAAGGTGCATTTCAGCTGCTGCTGTTACTTCCACATGACGAAGGAAAGGTCTGCTTTGTCAGAACTTTGACCCACGAGTAACACCTGGGGCTCTGACTTCTGTTACTTTCTGCTTCACCTGTGTCCAGAGAGACAGCTACAGAGGACACCTCCTCTTCCTGGACCCTGAGTCACGCACCAAACACTGCACAGGTGCCACTCATGCTCCTGACACCCTGACAGCCCGCCCCATTCCTGCAGGCACGCAGACCTGCCAGTGGCCACACGGGCGTAGTCCGACTCAGAACAGCCCAGGCTAAGGCCGGCTGACAGCTGGTGCAGCATGGAGACTGCTGGGGGACCCGCCCCAGATCTGGGGAGCACCTGGGTGCAGGGCTCATGATGCAGGTGTGCAGCACACAGGAAGTTTGTCCAAAAGCTGCCAAGGCCACTTAAAGCCACAGACTCAGATGCTGCGGAGCAGCTGGAGCTCAGGTGAAACAGGGCTCGTCTGCCACTCAGAACAGTCCCGCCATGGGAGCAAGTGCCATGGGCGAGACATGCCAGGTTCCAGACAGGACCCTCCAACACGACAAACAAACAAACACATGAGCCAAGCAAGGGTTACAGCGGGCGCTTCCGGGCAGGCGCTGGCTGCAGAGGGAGGGACCGTGGAGACTTAGCTAAGCCGGTTAAGGCTCCCCGGAGACCCACCTGACCAAGAACCCGCACAGAGATACAGTGACGCACACAGAGGGCCAACAGGAAAGGGTCGGTATCAAAGGCTAACCTGGTAGGTCGCTAAGCCGACTGCCACTGGTCCCCCCCTCTCCCGGGTGAGCTAGGGTTCCTGGAGAGAGGGAGAAGGCAAGTCACCCCGGTGCACAGGAGGAGCAGTGGGGACAGGGCGGGGCTTTCTCCAGGGGCTGGGCTCCTAAGCCACTGCCTCCTGCTGTCCACGAGGATGTCTGCAGCACGCGTGCTTGCCAGCTGCCAGCTTGCCCACACACAGTGCCCAGCATGCTTGCCCAGACCCAGGGAGGCCCCCTCGGCACGGGCTCGTGGCAGCATGAGGAAATGAGGTTCCTGTCACTTTTGGAGATTGGTGGACAGAAGTGGACTCAGAACAACATGGTCTGGACACTGGCAGCTCCATGTAGAAGGGAGGCTAATGGTTCCGGAAGCCCCTTCCGACAAGTGAGAGACACACCCCTACAGGCACCACCCCACCCACCCACTCCTTCTCACATGGTCCTAGCACAAACCCGACACCGCTGCCCGCCACACTCGGCGAGGGTGGCATGTGTGGGAACTCAAATGGGGGGCATGTGTAACAGGAAGTGGGAACATAAGTTCCTTTAGACCCGGGATGTCTCCGTCTGTCTCTAGACCAGCTAATGACTGCTCGGAAGCAAAATGCGTGGTGGGGTTATTTGTTAACCCTACCTTTACCCCCTCTGACGTTCCCCATTTCCCACCCCGTCCCCTGGGAATCGACGCTGGCCGGGCCCGCTCACCTGTCCTGCAGTTGTGAAATTCCAGCGCGCTCTCGATGCGGAAGGTCTTCTCACAGGTACCACACCGGTACCTGTACTCGCTGTCCACCTGGGCAGAGGGCAGGGTGTCAGTGAGAGGAGGAGCCCAGGGGAGGCTCAAGCAGAACGAGCTCCCTGAGGAAACATTCTAGCAACTTCCGTGTGTGTGGTTTACGACGTTTCTGTACTACTCTCCTACTCAGCTTAGGAACATGAAGAATGTTCACTCTTCCCGCCCCATTGCCCTAGAAAGAGCACCCCATACTCAGGCACCTGCACAGCCCCAAGGGCCACCTGCTCCCGCCAGGCCAGGCCACCTGGATGTGTCCAGAACCGCCGGGCTTGGCCGCTGTGGTTCTCTCCTCTCCCCTGACTCTAACTTCTCTCCCCATCGGACTGTTTGGTCCGTGGCCTGCTTCTCCCGTAGCTGGGAGGACAACCGTGGCTGCACCCACCTCGTTCCTGCTGTGCTTGTAGGAGACATGCTGCTTTAGACTCTCCTTTCGGCTGAACAGCTTCGCACACTCCTCACACTTGAAAAGCTTGTCACCTACGACGCCAACAAGAACAAGCTGATCCACGACTGTAGCACGACCAGAGACATGCGCGTCCTGGCCCTCCACGCGGGGCGGGCAGCCCCTGGGCCACGCCGCCACAGGAGAGGCTGGGACTCACCGTGCGAGCGCACGTGCCGGCTCAGGTTGCTGCTGTTCTGGAAGACCTTGCTGCAGGTGCCGCACTGGTACACCCGCCGGTGCTCCCCCAGCTGCCGGACCAGCTTCCGCCGGATGCCGTGCCGGGTGGAGAGAATCAGACTCCTCTTGAGGGTGATGCTGCCGCTCTGATGATGCGGGAACCTGCCAGGTGGACAGGGAACGGGAAGACAGGTGGGAGACTGAGTTCAAGGGGGGGAAAGAGTTCAAGGTTACAGTCATCTTGGAAAGGGTCTTCACAAATCGTCCCTGCTCGATGGGAGAAAGGAGCCAAGCTCGGCATCACCCAGGGCCAGGGGGACCCAGAGGAGAGGCACCGTGAGCGGACCAGCCACACGTCTCACTGTGTTTACCTCTGGCCACCAGGAAGCGCCACACGCAATGTGCGCTTCAACTAGAGCAGCCAGGTCCCTGAGCTCGCCTCACGGGGTCCGGCCTCTACGGCTTTATATTCTCCCTGAACCGGATTTTTAAAATCTCATCTGCTTGTGTGTTTCTGACTGTTTCCATGGAAACTCTCCGGGCACTCAGATAGACTGTAAATAAATAAACAGGTAACAGCATTTCTGACATGCCTTTGGTTTCAGTATTTCCACAGGTTCCCAGCCTACGAAGGACCAGGTGCACTTTGACAACAGAAAGGGGAACCCCAAAAAGAGCCAGTGGAGAAAAAACTGCCACCAGCTTATTCAGCTTCAGGACAATAATTTCCCAAGAATGACAACAAAATACAAACATTTTCCTTGTTCACTGAAAGAAAAAGGAAAACACAAAGTAAGGAAAGCAATTTATAGAAATTCCAATACAAAACTGCTTTAATCACAGCAGCAATATTCGTAACAGGAAGAGGGGAGGCAGCCCAAGTGCCACGGAAGCAGGAATGGACAAGCCAGTGTGGCCCACACCACAGCGACTGTCACTCAGCCTGCAGAGGGAGGACGTTCTGACCGAGGCTGCACTTCGATGGGCCTGGAGAGCATCATGCCGAGCGGAGCAAGCCCGTCACAGAAGGACCAATCCTGTGTGATCCCACTTACACGGGCACCTAGGCTGTTCAGATTCACAGACGGGGCTGGGGGAGGGGGTAAGGAATAATTATTTAATAATATGGAGTTTCAGTTCAAGGAAGATAAAGAAGTTATGGAGATGGATGATGGTGGATGTATGTGAATGTATTTAAAACCACTGACCTGTACTCTTAACAATTATGATGATGGTGAATTTCATGTTAGGTCTATTTTACCACAATAAAAATATTGTTCAAACTGTTTTCACAGTGGACGCCCCACTAAGCTCCTGGGTCCAGAGTGCTCCTGCTGCTGGCTCAGAAACTCACTCATCCGCTTCCACCATGAGAAGCAAGCCCCTACTCGTCAGGCCCTCCCCCCTCCTCCCCCCCCATGATTTCACTGCCCCCTCGCTGCCTGCCCCGAGCGCTGGGGCAGGACTCACTTGGGCACTGAAGCGGCCTCGCTGGTGGTGGTGGTGGTGGCCAGCTTCCCCAAGACCAGCTCCATGATGTGCTCGTCCGGCGCCGCAGGCACGGGCTCGTCCGGTGGCACCTCGGTGATGATCTCGGCCACTTGCTCTGGGCAGAAAGAACGGGACAGCCGCGTCACAGCTGGGCAGGGGCGGAACACAGACGGCACGCCCAGGGGACACAGCCGGGCCAGGTTTACACGGTTAACAAGGAAAGAAAGGAAAACTAGCAATGTTTTAGAACCTACATATTTATCTGTATATACAGAAAATCAAAATGATACTCATAACTCAAAACTAGGTTATAAATTGTGATGCTTTTTTAAAACCACGGCAGTCCTAGCACTATTTCAATCCCTCAGCATACCAACCCAAACCAAAACATTTTCATATATATTGGGATCTTAAAATGTATTAAATTATGGTGACAGAGACTTAGAAATATTAATTTTGTTATTAGACAAGCCACCGTGAGTATGTTCAGAAGCAGATAACGGCAAGCACAAGAGTCAAACACGACATAACCATAGTAACAGGAACCCAGGTCTGAACCTCTGCACAAATGAAACACGGGAAGGTCACACACAAAAATTAGCACTGGTCCTCCCACTTGCCTCCCACATGCCTTCCTAATGCAACTAACCACTAGTGAACCCATCACTGAAGAGGCTCCTGCCCTTTCACTGGCCTGGCCTGTTTAGGGAAGGGACTGTGCAGGAAGTCTAACCCCTCAGGCCCTGTCAGGTCCACAGAACACACCCTGCGGGCTCTGCCCCAGGGCCAGCCCTCACCTGCTGGCTCCGCCCCCAGGGCCAGCCCTCACCTTCTGGCTCCGCCCCCAGGGCCAGCCCTCACCTTCTGGCTCCGCCCCCAGGGCCAGCCCTCACCTTCTGGCTCCGCCCCCAGGGCCAGCCCTCACCTTCAGGCTCCGCCCCCAGGGCCAGCCCTCACCTGCGGGCTCCTTGTCTTCAATGATGACCAGGGGCTGTTCTGGTTTCTGTTCTGGTTTCGAGGCTTTGGGTTTTCTCCCCCTTCGAGGCTTTTTCTTCTGCTCTTTGGCGGCACTGACGCTCTTGGGGACTGCGGGAGGCTCCCCCTGAGACCCGTCAGGTTCCTTCTCGGGAGCCCCTTCCTGCTGGCCGGCCGGGGGGAGGCTTTTGGTTTGTTCCAAGTGACCCAACAGATGCTCTGCAGGAGAGGGAGGCAGGTGCACAGGGGCGCGAGGGAGCCGGTCAGTGTCCGCTCCCTCACCCACTGCTTGTTTCTGTTTTCAATTTTATTTGCTAATAGTGCGCCCTCTGCAGAGGTAAACTGTATTCCCACTGCTTTTGAAAAGAAAGCATTCCCACGCACCAAACAGACGACTATTTCAAAGTCAGTCAGGTGATAAAAGCAGGGCAGTTCTGTACAGATAAAAGCCTGCGCCACAGGTACGTGCGAAGAGGACTGTGGAAGGCCACACCCACGTGTTCTCTCTCGATGGTAACAGTCAGGCAACTGTGATTTTTGTCTGTAAGCTTATTTGCTATTTTCTAATTTTTCCACAATAAATACATAACATGATTACTTAAAAATGTAACCTCTAAGAGGAAAAGAGAAATATTCAATTTGCGATAAACTGTCTTTAAAAACACTGCATAAAGCAAAAGAACAAAAACTGTGCTTTATTTTCAACTGAAGAAGCCCTCAGAGGCCTCCCAGGACAAGAAAGCTGGACGAGAGTGGCCACAGTCCCAGTGAAGGTGAGTCCGGCACAGACCAGCTGGCCCGCAGGGCCCCAGCAGGAAGGAGGAGGGAGGGCGGATGGGAGGATGGGACTAACGCACGCTGATGACAGAAGGCACCTGGGTGCTCACTGGGGCCCAGGACTGATTCTTCCTGTTGTAAAGCTCCACTGGGTCGACTCAAGTGCTGTGTGTAAAGTGGCCGTTACGCCTTCATTTGTCCCATATGGAGGGACACTGCTGGGTGCGTGCCCTCAGGAACGAGTGAGAAAAAGAAAATTACACAGCAAACACCATGTTGTGTGACACGGCTCACTGAAGCCAGGGAGCCTCCGATGGCCATGCGTTTTGCTGTCCAAAAGGGATGGTGTGCAAGAGAACCCAAAACACAGTGACCTCAACAGAGGGCTTTCTAAACTCTGACTCAACAACCTGGCCCCCCCCCCCCCCGCCCCCGCCTTACCATTCAGGAGCTGCAGCTCCAGGAAGGGGGGGGAACACACTTTACACACCCACTGGCTCGGCTCCGATTCCACCGGGGTGCTGCTTTCCGGGGGGCCTGCGGCTTCAAAAAAAAGAAAGGGTGACCCACAGCGGTTCATCTGTCCACGAAGGCCCAGCCCAGCAGAATGCACCTGTCCTACAGGTGACACAACAGCGATCGCTCATGGACCACTTTCAATGGGCCAGGCTCCATTCTGTTCTCGGAATGTCCTCATTTCACACATGAGGACACGGCGCTCCGAGAGCCACCGCCGCCTGATGCAGGGTCTGTCTCCAGTCACAGAAACGTGTCTTCCTCCAAGAAGCCGGCCTAGTGGGACCAGGCCCATCCTTCACACAACCTCAAGAAAAAACACGCATCCTACAGACAACAAATTCCTCAGTCTCTCATCTGCTCACACAACAAGGGACCCAAAACAGCCAGGCAGTGTGCCCTGAGCCTGGTGTGGCTGCTGCCTCGGCCCAGCGCTGTCCACCACTGGGTGCAGCGATAGAAATACTCTGTACCCTGCTGTCTGGGTCAGCGGCCACGCGTGCTCGTGTCCCAGAGGAACTGAAGTCTTACATCCACTTCATTTGAATTTGGATTTAAACAGCCCCCCGGGGCAGGTGGCTGTGTCCAGGCAGTGCCTCCAGTCCTTCCTTGCAGAACCACAGGGGCTAAGGAGGGAGAAGATGACTAGGCTCCGTGGAGGACAGAGGGAGGCCCTGCTCCGAGGAGGGGAACTGCAGCTCCTTTAAAAAAATTACGGGTGCTCTCGTGGGACCTCAATGTTGGGGCCCTGATCCCCTGATCTTCTGGCCCGGCCTGGTTTCTCTAACCCTGCCTGGCTGCATCAGGGCTGGACCGGGGCCATGAGCCATCACCACCACGTCCACTCCTGACACTATACAGCCTGTGTTGACACTCATGGGCCACTCGCACAGCAGCTCCTGGGCCCTTAACTGCATTACCCAGAGTTGAGACTGCTGGTGCATTCAGTATCGGGGAAAAGGCGGCAGAGGCAGCGCAGTGGCCTGGGCAGCTGCTATGGCACTAGTTTACCGACGGCCTGGCACACAGAGGAGGTGTTACCTCGGGCCCCAGGGGAGAGTCACCAGCGCTGCCAGGGCTACATGAACATTCAGCAGGAAGTGCTCTCAGGAGGAAAGGAAATAAAGAATCCAACTAACCAAATAGGTAAGAGTAGGCAATAACTTTCAATGCATTTCCAGAAATACTTGCTTGCCATTTGTCTCAAAACAGAAAACCATAAAAAGTATTTCTAAAATTTTAGAGTACCTAAGTTGCTTACTTCTTTTCCCAACTCAAAGTCTTGCTTAGGGTGAGCCTGCCTTCCAGTTTATGCTGGCTGTCCTGACATATTATTTTTAAAATATATATATATATATATATATATATATATGTATATTTTAAAAATTTTTTTTTTTTTTTTACAGAGAGGAAGGGAGAGGGATAGAGAGTTAGAAACATTTGATGAGAGAGAAACATCGATCAGTTACTCTCCTGCACACCTTCTGCTGGGGATGTGCCCGCAACCAAGGTACATGC
>NW_005876742.1:0-9529 GCF_000147115.1 Myotis lucifugus | reverse complement strand
ACGCCATGCTGCTTGCGTACACCCACTGGTACACGCCGTGCCCAGTGTCGGCCAGCACCGTGCCGATCTCACACGGGCCCTGGCTGGTCTGCGGCCCACAGGTCATCTTTGGAGAAAAGCAAGAGGAAAATCACCGAGCAGCGGTGAATGGCCAGGGGAGTGGGCGTCTCCCAGAAAGAGAGGATGAAAGAGAGGCTGTTACTGTGGAAAGCGAGTCAGGGTGAAACCGAGTCCGTGCCCTTTGGGGGTGCCTGTCACCAGGACCCCAAGGGGCACCTGACTTAGGAGGCTGGGCACGGTCCGGGGGAGGGCAGAGGAGACCAGCCAGGCAGGCTCAGGGCAGCTGTCCCAGAAGCCAGCTGAGCCTCAGGACACTGGAGGTGACGCCAGGCCAGGAGGGGGACAGGAGCAAGGACATGTGCCCCGCCTCGCAGCTGCCCGGCAGGAGCCAGTAGCCCTTGGGGAGGCCCCGACCCTGGGGAGGCGGGTCTCGGGTCCTGGTGTGGTAGGCCAGCGCCAGACCCCTCCCCTTCCTGTGCTCAGGCCTCTGTCCATCCAGAAGTCCCCGGTGCGTGGCTCCATCCGCCAGGGAGAGCCCCACGTTTGCAACAGTTCTGGGGAGAGGCCGTCCGTCTCTTCCTTTAAAGATGGACGGTGGGCCCTGGCCGGTTTAGCTCAGTGGATAGAACGTTGGCCTGCGGAGCATAGAACCTCCCGGGTTCTATTCCGCTCAAGGGCACAGGCCCGGGTTATGGGCTCGATCCCCAGTGGGGGGCATGCAGGAAGCAGCCCATCCATGATTCTCTCTCATCATTGATGTTTCTCTCTCTCCCTTCCTCTCTGAAACCAATAAAAATAGATTTAAAAAAGAAGATGGAAGGTGGCACACAGAACCCCGATGCCGTTTGTCTTAAAAAGTGGAAGGGCTTTCGGGTTCTGAACCGAGCCGGTGAGCAGGGGCCTCCGCTTCGTGAGCAGGAGCCACAAGGGGAGGAGGAGCTGCGTGGCGTCGGGTGGGGTCCGGCTCCCGGGAGCCACCTCCTCAGCGTCCGCCAGCCCGAGGGCCTCTCACCTCCGAGGCCTTGTCCAGCCAGAAGCCCAGCCACCAGTTGCTGAAGGCGGTGCTGCCGATCATGAGGAGGAAGAGCGTCACGGTGAAGAGGGAGAGGAGGTAGCCTGCAGGGAGGAGAGGCCGCGGTGCCGGGGGCAGCCGGCTCCCTGGGCCCCGCCTGATGGAGATGAACCTGCCGGGAAAGGCCCTGCCCTGGGAACCACCCTCCAGGCTGGCGGACGGGTCTGGGGGTTGCGCCCCTGAACCCACGTGCGGGCACCCGGCCGCCTGGTTGGAAAGTAGGTCCAAGTTGTCAACTTTTGGAAAAACCACCAATACGCACTGAGATGGAAGTGACTCCGAACTCTTTAGGGACAAACGGGGAATGCCCCGTCTTGCTGGGAGCGAAGGGAGGTGACTGTCTAAGTCAGCCGTGGGCAAACTACGGCCCGCGGGCCGGACCCGGCCCGCTTGAAATGAATAAAACTAAAAAAAAAAAAGACTGTACCCTTTTATGTAATGATGTTTCCTTTGAATTTATATTAGTTCACACAAACACTCCATCCATGCTTTTGTTCCGGCCCTCCGGTCCAGTTTAAGAACCCATTGTGGCCCTCGAGTCAAAAAGTTTGCCCACCCCTGGTCTAAGTGCTTTGCGCCCGAGCTGATGGGGGGAGCGCTCAGTGACGGAGAGGAGGCCACAGAGGCGCCCCGCTGGGTTACACCGCCGCCCCCCATTTCCTTCCCACAGACAGAGCCCAGCAGCCTGAACGGCCATAAAGGGCGATGCCGTGGGAAAGGCCGTATTGTCCGACTTGATATTCTTGGGGGGCGGGGGGGAGTGGTGTGGGGGGAGCATTGATAAACAGCCTTCGCCTAACGAGACGAATCATTAAAGAGATCGTGAACACATGAACCCAGGCGTCTAAGAAGGAGTGCTTTTAAAGGCAAAGTACGTCAGGAAACCCGTTGGATGCCAAACCTCCAGCCGCCTTAATGTACGTGTGATACGTCCTCCAGGTCACGGCTCCTTCCCGGGGGGGCTGGGTCTGGACGAGCTGGTTCAGAGGGGCTGTGGGGACAAACACCAGTCCTGGGCTCCCCTGGGGGAGTGGGGGCCGTGGGCCAGGGGACCCTCCCGATTCCCCAGGCCTCCCCCAGGGCAGGCACCGCCCCTCCTGCCCTTTCCCTGCGCCTTCACGTTCCCAAAACACTTCCGCTCCTTTGATTTTGTTTGGTCGCGCAGAGCTGAGGGAGTGGGTGGCACGCACCTTTGACGTCTATGAATTCTGAGTACGTGTCGGATTCTTTTTCTTCCTCTTTTTCATCGGGAGCCAGAACTAGGGTGAGAAAGGGAGGGGTCTGTGTCCACTGAGCCCCAGGTAACACAAGAGGCAGTGATTCCAGCGCCGCTCAGACCCGCACCTTCGTCTCTGTCCGCGGGGCCCTCCTGCAGGGCCTCCACCATCGCCGCGTTGTAGATGTGCTCAGGGTCCTGGGGGCAGAACCAGTGCCTTCTGCAGGCGCAGCGAGAGACTGCCCCAGCCGGACACCGAGGGGAGGCCCTATCCGGGCGCCCAGGCCCCGGGCCCCCGCACGCCGCTACCTTGAACTGCAGCCCCCGGAGGTTGTGCACCAGCTTTGCGTAGCGCCCTCTCTCCTCCATTAGCTCCTGGTGGGTTCCCTTCTCACAGATCTCTCCATCTTCCAACAAAATGACCTCGTCACAGGACTCCAGGAACTGTGGGGGGTAAAGCCACTGCAGTGAGCACCGGCTGCCTGAGGGGGGCCACATATCCCCGGCCCTGCTGCCTCCCTGACTGTCCGGCTGAGGAGAGCCCAGGGCTGGAGAGGAGACCGCGGCGCCGGTGCCACACCCATGCCATGGGCGTCCGGTCACCTGCAGCTGGTGCGTCACCAGGACGACCGTCTTGCCGCGGAGCGTCTTCCGGATGCACTCCTCGAACACGTGCTTCCCCACTCGGGCGTCCACGGCCGACAGCGGGTCGTCCAGCAGGTAGACCTCGCGGTCCGAGTAGACGGCGCGGGCCAGGTTGATCCTCTGTCTCTGCCCCCCCGAGAGGTTGAGGCCCCGCTCCCCGATCTGCGGATCGGGCAGTGCTCCTGCTCATCACCACGCCCCAGCTCCCCCCTTCCCCGCAGGGACCCCGACAGCACCCGTGCCCTGGGGGTGCTGGGAGCCTGTGGGCAGAGGTGACTGGGGCGCAGCTCTTCCCAGCACCGAGTGAGGGGCGCCTGGCTCACTGTCCCAGGTGCAGGCCCATCGGGAGGGGCTGTGTCCGGATAGCTCGCCCCAAGAGAGTGGAGGGCAGGAAGCTCGGGGAGGGGGACAGGCTCCCCGCAGGGAGGCGTGGCTGGGAGCAGAGGGACCAGCCTCCAGGGCAGTGTCTGGAGGGGACCTGGTCCTCCTGGGCCCACAGAGGCAGTGAGGCAGAAAGGGGCCCTCGAGACCAGCCACAGACCAGCACCTGGCCCCCCATCCTCCGAGGATGGGGCCACCTCGGGGAAGCGGGCAGCGTGAGGTTGACGTGCTTGGCTGCCAGCAGCAGGACCCTTGGCTGCCTCTCCAGAGGCAGATGGGAAGTGGTCCCAGGGGCGGCCACGCTGGAGCCAACACAGGTGGGGTTGGTGCCACCTCCACTGTGACATCCCTCAACCACAGGCCCAGATGAGAGTCCGAGACGGGGGACCTGACTTTCCCGCATGTCCTGGCACCGTTCTGGCCGCGGGGCATCGGGTGTGGACGGAGCTGGGCTGCCCTTTGGCCCTGGGCAGTCGGGCTGCCCGATGCCGCCGTGGGGCCGAGCCCGCCCGCTCACCTCGGTCAGGTCCCCGTAAGGCAGGCTGCTCAGGTCCTCCTGGAGGGCGCAGACTCGCACCGTGTGCTGGTACCTGTGGGCGCGAGGGTCAGAGGTCAGCGCAGTGAGGAAGACCCGCCGCCCGGGTTGCACCGGAGACACTGCTGTGGTCCCTGGGCAAGGGAGGGCGTGGCCAGTGCTTTGTCCTGAATGTCCAAGGGCAGCTGCCCCCGGACCCTGTGCCCTCCAGCTGATAGAGGGACCGGACAGCCCTTTCCTCAGGGTTCCCACCACGAGGTGGCGCCAGTGGCTGGCACTGCTCCTGGGAGTCAGAGGAGGGGCCTCAGGCCTCCACTCTGCCCTTCGATAGCTTTGACCTTGGGCAGGTCAACGTTCCTCTCTGGGCCTCAGCCTCTTCCTGGGTGAGAGACGGGGATTCGTGGCCAGGATCCCCCAGATGGGTGGTTCTGGAACTCATGAGGGACTGGACCGGGCAGCCTCCCTGACTCGGTGAAGAACCTGGGGAAGCAGAGCTGGGAGGCTGGGGCCCCGGTGTCTGCAGAGTCAGGACTGGAAGGTTGCGCTCATTCCCTTTGGCCACTGTGGGACGTCAGCAGAAGCAGCAGATCCCGTGGCCCGCGGCCAGGTCCCGGCTCAGCGCTGCTCGACTTCAAGCCACGGCCAGATAGACCTTCCTGCGGCCGGACAGCACGTGCAGAGATGGAGACCAGGAGCCCGGCGCCCATTCCACGTGTCCTGGAGTGCGACCCAGGCCTGCAGGGGGCGCCTCCTGGACTCGGGTCAGGAAGGGGACCACCGGCGCCCGTGCATCCGGGTCCGATCGGCTCCTGCAGCGGAGGGTCCCGGACACGGCAGCTCCTGCCCCGAGTGAGCATTACCTCTGGTGGTCGTACTTGGCTCCGAACAGGATGTTCTCCCTCACGCTCCCGTGGAAGATCCACGCCTGCTGGGACACGTAGGCCAGGGTCCCGCTGACCGCCACCACCCCCTGCTGCAGCTGCATCTGCAGGCACAGAACCAGGTCCCTCAGAGCTGACCCGCCGACGGCTCCCGGGCCCATTGGACACCTGTGCCCCTTCTCCCGTGAGCTTTAATCCTGAGGGTGCGAGAGGGGGACACTATCTCATCCACGGGCTGCAGAGCCCAGCCGTGCAGGCCGAGGGCTTCGACGTCAAACACCTGCAGGGGGCCAGGCAGGAACATTCTGGAAGAGGCAGCCGAGGGGCCTGCTGCTGGCTGCCAAGCACGTCAACCTCACGAACATGACCTTTCACTCTGCCCAGCTGCAGGGGCCACTGTTCTCACGGACCCAGCACACAGCAGCAGGGACCCTGACATCGCGGCGAGTCCACCCGCACAACTCACCTGGCCCAGCAGAGCTGCGATGAGGGAGCTCTTCCCGCTCCCAATGTTCCCGCAAATCCCCAGGACCTTCCCCTGCAGAGAAACAGGAAAGAGACTCTGTTGCTCCCCTGTTCTTACCGGGTCTGGGGACAAAGGTGTCGCCTCCACACTGTGCAGGTGGGGACCACGGTGGCTCCAGGTGGTGGCGGTGCAACCTCGGACCCGGCCAGACTCAGCCAGGGAGGATGCAGGGACCCGAGTGTTAGTGAAGCGCCCCCCGCCTCGGGACACACACCCTGGATGCGAGGCTTGTCCTGCACCCAGGCTCCAGGGGAGGAAATCTAACCGAGGTGATGCTCGTTGGGGGCGGACAATGAACAAGCAGAGTAGGAAAGGTTCGCAGTGTGGGGAGTGCACACCACGGGAACGCGGGACGGGAGCTGGGGAAGCCTTCCCGGAAAGACACCCGTCTCGGTTGGTCCTCCCCGACACGGCCCCAGCCAGAGACCCGCGTGGAAGCGGGAGGTGCGGGCACCAGCGGGCCCAGGGCACCCGGCCATTCTGTGAGTCGTGCCACTGCTTGGGGCCATCTCAGTGCCCTGTCTCCTCCCTGTCCTCGGCAGAGAGCCCACGAGGCCTGGGCTTCTGATGATTCACTTGTTAAAAATAAAATAAAATACAGACTCTGTCTCGCAACCTACGGGCGGGCAGCGCCCCCAGGCCCTGGCTGGCCTCCCATACTGGCTGCGTGTGGGTCGCGCTTTGCTTTTAAGCAGAGCAGCACTGCAGGCGGCGAAGAGCAGTCCCGGCCAGGCGCCTGGGGGTTAGCTTCCCATGCCTCAGGCTCCTGACCCTGAGCGGGTAGCCATGGCGCCCACCTCGCAGGGTGAGGAGGTGTCAGAGGAGTTGAGTGTGTTCCTGCTCATGAACACCAGCCGTTGTGAGCCGCCTGTGTGCTCCAGGTCAAATTGAGAGCATGTCTGAGAACGCTTATGGGAGCCCGTCCGTTTGAGCCCGACCACCTGCTGGACGGTGTAGTCCACATGGATGTGGGCTCCAGGTCCTTCGAGGTTTGCAGATGGGCATTGACATAGCCGCCACCTTCTCTCAGCTCGGAGAGGACGACCCCGTTGTGCGGGTCCATAGTTTTAACGTTAGGGGAAGTGCCCTGGCCGGTGTTGCTCAGTGGTAAGAGCGTCGGCCTACGGACTGAAGGGTCGCTGGTTCAATTCCCGTCAAGGGCATGTACCTGGGTTGGGTTGCAGGCTTGATCCCTGGGGTGTGTGCAGAAGGCAACCAATGGATGTGCCTCTCACATCAATGTGTCTCTCTGTCTCTACCCCTCCCTGTGGAGAGCGGCTACAGTGTTTGGACAGGTTCAAGCCTCAGACTAATGAGAGGGCACAGTCCTCTCATTGCCACGTGCAAGTCCCAGCTTGGAGGGCAGGACCCTCCCAGCACAATTATAGCCAACAGCTGTAGTTGTGAGCTTGAACCTGTGGTCCGAACACGTGGCCCCACGTGCTTGAGTGATGTGGGCTTGATAGAGTTCAGGTGCATGTAATTGAGTAGGATTGAAACCCAGGAGAATGTTGTAAACATCTTGACCACGCCCTTACTTTGCCTTGTGGCATCTGCTATAAAATAAAGACACGGCTTGTAGCCCATGGCGCTCTCTCCATCCGAGAGGGCAGCGTCCCACTGAGACCCAGCTTTCTTCTCTTATCTGTCTTTTCTAATCCTTCGCCGCCCCCTCTCAGGGTCACTGAACCTGGCTGAGCTGGCGGCACATAAGGCGCCCTGGGGCTGAGTATGCCATGGCCGTGCCAGCTCGCCACACCTCCCTTCCACTCTCTCAAATCCAACAGAAAAAGTATCCTCGGGTGAGGATTAACAAAACAAACCAAGAAACAGTAACAACAAAAATTCAGAGAAGAAAGCCGCCTGGTTAGAGACATCCCGCCCCGCCTCCAGCCCAACCTGAATGCCCCGGGGCCTTGCGAAGGCGAGGCTGTGTGCCCCCGCTGAGCGGAGGGGCCGAGGGACGGGCCAGCCTGGAGGTCCGGACCCACCTTCCTCACCACGAAGCTGATGTTGTGCAGGACCGACTTGCTGCCACCGCTCCGGTCCTCCGGGCCCGCGGCGCCTGGGGCCGAGGCACTCGGCCTGTACGTCTCCGACCTCTGTTTCGTGAGAAGGTGCTTTTCCTGCTTCTCCGCTTTCTTTACGTCGCTTTCCCGGCCGGCCTCTTGCTCCCACGTCAGGGTGGCATTTGCTAAAAGCAAGACAGTGCCTGTGCCTTCTGGTTGGGTGATGTAGGAGGGGGGGCTTCTGGCTACGAGAATTCTCTAAGATCAAAGAAACAGAATTAACTGGTAGAGGCCATCCGTTGGCAGGAATCACCCCAGGACACCTCTAGCCACCTCCAAACACAGTCTCGGCGGGTCTACCCTTGACGTCCGGGGAGGGCGACTGAGGCTGCTCCCCCAGGAGGACCTGCGACTGAAGGGGTCCCCTGGCCCCGACCACGGAGGACGGTGGCTCTTTAACCACCAGGCCTGTGGGGGTCACCCACACGGAGAGGACCCCTCCCAGCTGCGTTTTACCCTCACACCCACGGTAGCAGCTTTTTAAAAAATATTTTTAATTGATTTTAGAGGAAAAGGGAGAGGGGGAAAGAGCGAGAGACACAGCAATGATCAGAGGGGTGGCCGACATTCTAACAGCTCTGGGGACCTGGCCGTGTGACTGGGCGTGAGGAGGACAGTGCCGGGGAAGGCGCTGGTCCCTGCGTCCCTGCGATGGTCCAGACGAGGGGATGAGGCATCGAGTGAAGGTGGGGGCCCGGGGCCAGAAGGAGTCAAGAGAGAGCAGTGCCCTCTGGTCTGAGACATCCGGTATCAGCATTAGCACAGGTCACAGGACGGCGTCCATTCTTTTGGTCAAAAAGGGATCATCCAACAGTGTGCCTTCTAGGCAGTCTCACACCCGGCGGCTTTTTAAATAGGGGAATACGTGGCCCGGAGATGGGTCAGCAGGGCCCTCGGGGGCAGGTGTGGACGGTGAGGGAGAGAGGGATACGGACACTGAGCGTGCGCAGGTGGCCTCTGGCTGCAGTGAGTAACGTCTCTCCATCCGTTTGCAGATATCGAGCCTGCTTCTCTCTCTCTCTCTCTCTCTCTCTCTCTCTCGCCCTGGCCAGGAATTGAACTGGTGACCTGGCCACCTCTTGGTTCATGGGTCACCGCTCAACCACTGAGCCTGCTGCTCTCTTGACCGGAACGCCCTCACCTCAACGTCACAACCACCGTATCTGCCCTTCCCGTGCACCACGCAGCCCCGCACCGTGTACGGCAGGTGCTGGGGGGCCTGGTCCTACACTAGGCCAGTCCAGACTCTCTCCTATGTCTGTGCGTTTCCCACAATGCCGTGTGTGGGGGAAGCACAGTCAGTCTTTGATGAGCAAATAAACGAGTGAATAAAGTGGCTGAGTGGAGGATAAATAGGGTGCCCCATCACTCCCAGCACCACACTCCTTGCAGCACAAACCAGACGGGGGGCGGGGTGGGCTGTGTGCACACCCAGCCCCGCTCCCGGAACCGCCTCAGGTCCGCGGCTTGGACAGGAGCGGGGCTCAGTGATCGTCTGTCTGTAGAGCCTCCATCTCGTTTTCCCTAAAAGGGGGGCCACCTAGAAGCGCGGCCCGTGCCCTCCTCCACCCGCAGGTGTGCGCCCCGCCTCCCTGGGGGCCTTCTCCCCAGTGGCTGGGCTCGGCTTCCCTTATCTGGGAGTCTCCCCCCCCAGAAAGGAGACCTCTCTCCCCTACTCACCCAGCGTGAGTTATACCTTCATTCTCCTCAGGGAGACGCTGGCTTCGGCCGCCGCCTTGACGGAGAAGGGCAGGATGGCGATGGAGAACTTCATCACGTTGAACATGGCGATCACACTGAATGCCTGCCGAGCGGGGGGTGGGGGGGGGGGTTAGGGGAGGACCGGGGTCAGGACGGGTGTGGCCTTGGCCCCGGACCGTGACGCCCCGGGGGGGAACCGAGGTGCAGCCGCAGAGGTCACAGGTCGGCAGATCGGGTAGCAACATCTCAATCTGTTTGTCTTTTGGGTTTTCACCAAAATGGTGGGAGCCGTGTCCCAGCCTCTGCCAGTCCACAGGGGGCGGGGCGGGGGAGGGCCGCTCACTGATGCCCTGGGAAATCTCCACCCAAACCACAGTCGCACTCGTCCGACCGTTCCCTCCAGGCCACCCAGGTGTCCCCCATCCCCCCTCCTCCTGGATGCT
>NW_005876741.1:0-9530 GCF_000147115.1 Myotis lucifugus | reverse complement strand
CAACAACAACAGCTGGCTGCCTCTCTGGACAGCATGAGAGGCTTGGAGACAAACAGCTGGCCGAGGACATCTCGGAGCCAAATGAGATGTGACTCGGGTCTGTCTGTGGGGCAGAGCCCGGGAAACGCCATCCCATCTGCATCTCAGGTAGGTGTCACTGGCAATCAAGTGCTCTTTGCTCATCCTGCGCTGGGTGATGTCCCAGGGCAGGTCCGATGTGACCGCTTCTCCACGTTTCCCCCCTTGGAGATAATCAGCCCCGACTGAGCTGCCTCCAAGCTCCTGTTCACCACAGGACGCTGGCTGCGGGAGGAAGGTCCCAGCTACCTCCCAGGGACGGTGTCGAGCTCTATTAGGAAATGTGACCAAGTCGTGGGAGGGGGCACTCGTCACTCCCCACCGGAATGGCTGCCCCGCCCCACCCCTGCCGTCATCTGGCGCACAGGGAACCTGCTCCCCAAGGAAGAGCATGGCTCCCTCGGGGGCCAGCCCCCTAGAGACTGCAGGTGTGGCCATCGGGTGGGAGGGAGAGGGGCGGCTCGCCCACCGTGGCAGGGGTCCCGAGGCACAGCCAGAGCAGGAGGGCACCAACCCTGGTCCAGCAGCCGCGGGGTCTGCCCAGATCACGATCCCAGGGTCCTGTCGGCGGCCCGTCTGTGGAAGACGTCTCCACGGCAGGTAGCAGGGCCGCCTGCCGCCTGAGCATGGGAACCGAGGCCCAGCTGGCCCCCGCGCCTCGGGCAGCGCATCACCGCACCCTGTGCTCCCGTCCACCTCTTTCCTTCTCTACTGAGGACACCACTGTGGTTCCCACGGATTATAAACGTTTTGACAGTAAAAAAAAAAAAAAATAGACTGAGAACTTCCTGTGTGACCCAAAGTTGTTGACACATCTGTTTAGATCTTGAAATTAAAATTACAGCTTGCAGAGTCCTCCAGAAGAGAGCGAAGGACACCACAGCGCCGCGTTTCGTGACAGAAAAACACTCAATCATGCATATATTATGCCACATAAAAGTGAGCTGCTTTGTTAATTTGAGTCATCAAAATTTATTAATCACTCCTTGTGTGCGAGGCATTGTTCCGGGACCATAAGCGCAGCTGGAATACAAAGGGAGGAAGGCACGCTCCGTCTCCCATGGCAACCACAGGCCCGCCGGAGAAGAGCCATTCCGCTCCACTGAAACCCAGTGCAAGTAACTGACTTAAGGAGCAAGTCAACATCACGGACGCCAAGGAGACGCAGCCATTAACTAAGAACCAGAAAGGAAGACCTGGGCAGAGAGAGAGCATCTTCGAAAGCTCTTCTTCCAATACGGCCCAGACACAGGTGTGGTGTCCACCGCGGCCCGGCCGGAGCCCAGTCAGCTTCCTGGACACCCTCTCCCAGCCCCGTGTGCAGTTTGTCACCGGGTCCCGCCTGCCTGCCCAATCGCCACTGATGAACTCTGGCTTCCAGGTCTCCCACCTGGACTGGCCCTGCCTCCAGTCTCCATCCCCTGACCACAATGACCTTGGAGGAAGTGTCAGCATCTGGACTAAAGCTATTCAGGGGCTCCACACTGCCCTCAAGATGAAGTCCAAAGTCGTCTTTAAGAGGCTCCGAAGGTGGGCTCTTCTCTCCCTGCTCACATCCAAATCTTTACTATCAGTCAGCTCCCTGCATGTGTCCTGCTAGACTCTACGCTAGGAGCCTCTGATTCCATTCCATCCCACAGCATGTATTTCATGTGTCACCATGGAGATCACTTCCTCTGTGACCTCAGATCTGGTTGTGTGGCTTCCTGTCACATCATCAGCCACCTGGCATAGTGCCTGACCCCTAATAGATGCTTAGTAGATGGTAGATATAGATAGACAGACAGATAGGTAGATGGTAGGTAGATTAGATAGATGATGGAAGTAGGGTTGGGGGGAGAGAGGAGGTAAGGGAGGAAGGGAAAGTCTTCACATTCACCCGAGCTGTGAAGCATTGACAACTGACAATCAGAAGACACTGGGAAGGGGCATTCAGCAGCACGTGCCTCAGTCCATTCAGGCTGTCATAACAAAACACCATGAACAGCTCTGGAGGTTGGCAAATCCAAGATTGAGGGGCCAACGCAGTCACCTCTGGTGGCAGCATTCTGCCTCCTGGGTCGCAGCCACCCCTTCTCGCTGTGTCCTCACATGCTGGCAGGGGCGGGGAGCTCTCGGGAGCCTCCTGATAAGGGACTAATCCATTCATGAGGGCCTCACACACTCATGACTTAAGCATCTTCTAAAAGCCCCGCCTACTAAAACCATCACATTAGACACTACATTTCAACACATGAATGTGGGAGGGGATGCCAACGTTCAGACCACAGCAAGGTGCAAAGGCTGGGAAGCAGAAAACACAGGTCCGCCCCAGGGACTTTCAAAAGAGAGGCAGAGAATGAGAAATCCCCTCGGGAAGGCAGGTTGAGGCCTTGAAGGTCAAGCTAAGGCGGGAGATAAAACTTCTACCACCGGGGGCTCCAGTCGCGCAATCAGTTAGCACGCGATACTTATAAAACTTCTACCATCACCACCCTGGGCGGGAGTTGCCGGCCCACCTCAAACCATGAACAAAGGAAAACATACCCCAGCCAGTGTGGCTCAGTGATTGAGCATTGACCTATAAACCAAGAGGTCACTGGTTCGATTCCTAGTCAGGGCACATGCCCAGGTTGAGGCTCAATCCCCAGTAGGGGGCGTGAAGGAGGCAGCTGATCAATGATTTCCTCTCATCACTGATGTTTCTATCTCTCCCTTCCTCTCCCTTCCTCTCTGAAATCAATAAAAATATTTTTTTAAATTGAAGAGTACGAAATGCTTCCTGATTCAGACTCCACAATCCGAACAAGACATTGTCAGAAAGGAAGACTAGAGACCAATAAACAGATTTTTAAAAATTCTACATAAAATGTTATTTCAGCAAATTATCCACCAATATATTAAACAAATAATAATATATCATGACGCCCTAACCGGTTTGGCTCAGTGGATAGAGCGTCGGCCTGCGGACTGAAGGGTCCCAGGTTCGATTCTGGTCAAGGGCATGTACGGTGGTTGTGGGCACATCCCCAGTGGGGGGTGTGCAGGAGGCAGCTGATCGGTGTTTCTCTCTCATCGATGTTTCGGACTCTCTGTCCCTCTCCCTTCCTCTCTGTAAAAAATCAATAAAATATATTTTAAAAAAATAATATATCATGACAAAGGAAGCTTTATTCCAGAAATGCAAAGGTTGTTTAACATTTGAAAATTAATCATCGTAATTCACCACATTACCAAACTAAAAAAATAAAAGCCACATGATCATCTCAAATGAATAGAAAAGGCATTTTGCAAAATCCAACTTCTGATTCCCCCTTTAAAACTCGTAGGAAATGAGAAGTGAAAGGGAACTTCCTCAAGCTGATAGGGACCACCTATGCGAAAACTACAGCTGCCATGATATCTTACGGTATATGTTTTCCCATAAGATCAGGAACAAGACAGGGGTGTCTACCCTCATCACTCCATCAGTATCGTATTGAAGGTTCTGTCCAGTGCGCTCAGGCCAGAAAGAGAAATGAAAAGCATGCCGATCGACCCGGGAGAAGTGAAGCTGTGTCTATTCTGAGATGAGTCATCGATGACAATAATTCAATGAAATCTATCAATGCTACTAGGAGAAATAAGTGAGCCTAACAAGATTGCAGTGTAGAAATAACACCCGTGCCCCAAAATCAATTTTACTGCTAGACCAGAAATCAATCAGAAATTTAAATATTAAAACTATATCCTTTACATTTAAAACATGGAAAATAAATAAGTCCAACAAAATATGTGTGTAAAATAAAAAATGTACACAACATTGCTAGGAGAAATTAAAGACAAATAAATAGAGATATACACTGTGTTCAGAGGTCAGAAGACACAATAGTGTTACGATATCAATCTTCCCAACATTTACTTAGAAATACACAGCCATCCCAAACAGAATCCCACCAAAGTTTTTGTTAAAATTTACAAACTGATTCTAAAATTCACATGGAATTGCATGAGGACCTACAATGGTGAAAAGGGGTGGAGGAAAAAGACATCGGGAGGATAACACCACCTCCCTTGAAGGCTTGTTAGGAAGTTAGCAATCAAAATAGTGCTTTATAGGGTTCCAGCAATAGACGCACCAACACAAACACTGAGGTAAAAAGGCAGGTCAGTGGGAAGGGATAGGGTTTATGGCAAATGGTGCTGGGAAAACCAACTTTCTACATGGGGGGAAAAATCAACTTTGCAAGTTGCCTCATACAAATACAGGGAGTCCCCAAAAATGTACACACACTGTAACAGCTGGTAGGTTGATTTTGAAAATGAAATGTCTTTTATTAAACACTGTCTTTATAATTATTCATAGTGTGTATACACATTTTTGGGACACCTGTATACCATACACATAGTATATATCCATTCCACACACAGAATTTAACGCAAAGTGTTTCATAGACCTAACAGGGAAACCTAAGCTATTAAACTTCTAGAAGAAAATAGAGACAGAGGAACATATTTGTGACTTTAATTTAGGTAAAAAGTTCTTGGATCCACAAAAGAAAAAACTTATAAATTGGTGCTCATAAAATCTGTAAATTTCTGCTCTTTTGAAAGGCACTTTAAGAGAATGAAAAAATATTGGAGAAAACATTTTCAAATCGTACATCTAATGAAAGACTTGAGTCCAAAACATACAAAAGCACTCTTACAACTCAGTTTAAAAAACAACAAGCAACCCAATCAAAACATTATCACAAAATTTAAACAAACATTTCCCCGTAGAAGATATGCAACTAGCTAATAAACACACGAAAAGATGCTTAATACATTAGGAAACTAGCAATTAAAGCAGCAATGAGGCACCACTTCACATTTATTAGATTGGCTTTAATAATTTTTAAAAGACCATGACAAATGCGGGGGAGAATGTAGAAAAATTGGCAGCCTCATGCATTGCTGGTCTGAGTGTACCATGTGCATCTGCTTGAGAAAAATGCATGTTCAGAAAGTTAAACATAAATGTGCCATACGATCTAGTGATTCCACTCTTAGATATACACCCAACAGAGTGAAAATACACATTCACACAAAAACGTTTGCATATTTCTTTGATGTATATTATGAACATTTACTGATAACATCCCAAAATTGGCAACAGCCTAAATGCCCATCAATTGGTAGATAGACAGTGGAAAACCATTCTGTAGGAAAAGGGAAAAAGTGGAGGTACGCTCTACAACATGGATGAACCTCACAAACATTACGTGAGTGAAAGAAACCAGGCCCAATAACCCACCTATTGCATGGTTTGATTTATGAGAAATATCCAGAAAAGGCAAAGCTACACAGAAAAGCAGATGGGTGGTTGCCCAGCAATCATCCTGAGGTGATGAAAAGGTTCTAAAACTGATTAATGGCCATGGTTGCACAACTCGGTCAATTGGCTTTAAATTTAAAAAATAAATTTACATTTAATAAGCATACTTAAAAGGGTGACATATCTGATATGCAAAATATGACGATCGAGGTAAGTTAAAACAAGCCACAGAAGTGGTTCCAAAATGTACTAGGTGTGTCCCTAAAGTTTTTCAGGGATTTGTGAGCAAAACTGTATTTTAGGGAGATAACTCCTGTAGTTGTTTGAAGGACGGATTGGATACGTGAGCGTGACAGGTCTGAAGTAACAGAACTACTAAATATGATACCTCTTGGTAGAATATGTGTCTGGCATAAAAATCTGAGGTTAATCGAGGCCCGTTTCAAAAGCTCATGCCCCAGAGTAGACAAAAGACTCTCCTCGCTTCATCCACATCTCACCCCCAGTAACAAACCACCAGGTCAGGCGGAATCAGACCAAGTGAGCCAACGCCTCTGACTCGCAGCGTCTTCTCGGCTCTGACACTTGACAACGTTGACACGGCGTCTGAATCACACTTCCCTGACGCAGCAAGTCTGTCTCCTGTCCCAGCACATCCTGTCGCTGTGACAAGTCGGAAAAATGACAGGGCTGATGTTCTGTGCCAAACTCCATCCAGCAGGTGACTGAAGTCCCTTCCCTGTCGGAAAACTAGAGCCATCTGCCAGCTGGAGGCGAGTGAGACAGGAGACCTCCAACGCAGAGTTTAAGAGCAGATGATGTCTGGGCCGTTTTCATTGTGACAAAGTGTCTCGCTCCAGTGCACATACAGTGCATGGGTCAAACACAGGATTTTTTGCAACATCCAGGGTTGCACTAGCTTGAACGAGGGGGACTGGCCTCCCCGACAATTCCTTGCTTAGGTTTCTAGGAGAATCGCTGCTTCCTCTTAAAATCTTCCCTTGATCACGCCCTAATGTGATCTTTCCTCTGAAACCTTCCTGAAATCACTACTATTTGGACTTTGGTCTTGGCTGCCTTTGAACCACGGCCAGGGCTACGTGATGTGCTGGACCAGGCAGCAGACACGTCCGCCGGTTGTCACTCACGCTGACATCGCCTCTCATTCCGTCACCCGGGAGGGACCATCCCTTTCATTTGTCGGAAATCCAACCACCGTGCATGGCGCCCTCTCCGGTTATGGTGAAGGTTAAGGAGGAAGTAGTGGGGCTTGGGTGCAGACCGAACCCCGCAAGGCGGTTCGCACAATGGGAAGCCGGCCTGGACGGTGGAGCTGTGCGGGGCGGGCAGGCTGGGAGGGTCCCTGATGGGAAGGGCCAGTGTGTGCTGGAACCCACTCAGGGGCCCGGGCTCCATCCTCGGAAAGAGAAGCTCCATCCCACAGTGTGAGTGCTCAGGCTGACGCAGGAAGTCACAGGAAGATGTTTTCTAAGCTCCACAGACAGACGCCCAGTCGGACATGAAGTCACCAAAGGAGCCGGAGATCGGGCAGCCGGAAAGGGTGGTGTCAGGTGACCAGCGCTGAGGCTGCGATTGAGCGTGGCCGCTGTTTCTTCTCTGACGTACGTCCTGTAATTTCATGCTTATCAAAATCCCGGGACATTAAGTAAAGATTACGCCGAGTATGGTTCAACGGAGGCATAAAGATATCGAATCGACATTAGGAAGATGTGTAAAATTATTCATGTGAGAGTTTACATTTTCAAAGAGGCAAACCTGTTATTAGAAACACTCAAATATATATAATGTTTCATGCCAAACAATTAACTTGTTTCCTATGATTTTATAAGACAATAGTCAAAAAAGTATTGGCCTTTATTACTAGATCAGAGATTCTTTACCTAAGATAGGAAACTCCCTAATATTTAAGAAAACATGTTTTTATAAACTTTTGCTTCTTTTTTCTAAGGCGGAGACCCCTAAGTTTCACCCAATTTGCAAAGCAGCCCGTGACTCCCCAGCTGTGCGGCTGGGCCCGCCCTGCAATGGGACTGCTGGTGGGGCGACAGCACAGCGGAGCTCAGAAGCCGCCTCACCTGTGAGCATTGGGGACCCCCGGTGCCCTCCAGGAGCCGGCCCCACAGTGTGTGCCTCACACGGCCGCAGTGCCTGCCCCGCGACAGCACCGAGGTTCGCAGGGAAATCGGAGCCCAGACACACCCTCTGCCCAAGAAGGACACGAGGAGCCGATGGCCAAGGGCCGGGAAGGCTGTGCCTCTGCCGGGAGGGGCCCAGGGCCTGCAGTGAGGAGTGAGTGCGGACACAGAGTTAGGGCGGGGCCGATCACCTGCTCACAGCCCCCAGAACCGCACATCTGTCACTGACCCGACCACCACGGCCTCCGAGGAGCAGGGCTGACACTCTGCCTCCACCTTCCAACAGCCATGGGACTTTTTCTCCTTCAGCCGATTCCGTTCAGGAGCCGTACAAAGAAGGGGAAGCTGGGAATACTCCCGGCTCAGCGTGGCCAATGTAACCCACAGCAAACCCGCCACGCTGGAGTTCTACTGCCCCAAATCTAAAAATGCTGGGAAACACAGAAGACACTATTTCAAGGACATGAATGAACCTGAAAGAAATTACAAAAGTACTCGGAGGCTACAAACGCGAGTGTAGGACATCGGGGGAGCGCACAGCTGGTGGCCGCCCGGGGTCGCCGAATGACCTCAGTGAGGAGCCAGGGCTCCACGGTCCGTCCCTGCAGGGTGACAGCACAGACAAGCAGGAGCCCGATGTTCTAACCTGCAAACGAAGAAAGAACGTGGCTTCATGGCCCCGACTCTGGCGCTGACAGGGGTGCCCCGCCTCACCCAGGTTTGGGAACCACAACTCCCTGGCTGCAGGACCCAAACACCACAAGCGGAGCAGGAAGGTTAAAGTGGCCTCGGGGAGTGAGCCCCTTGGTTTCCTGCCAGGGGCAAATCCAAATACTCCCCAAAGAGTCCCCAACATAAGGAAACAAACAAACCAAAACATCAACAAGGCGCATGAGCAACAACTGGAAATAATAAACAGCATCGGACTCAATAAAATACTAGATTCAAAATGTAAAATAATCATGTTTCATTGTGTTCCGAGCAAACAAAAGAGACACACAACATATTAACAAAGCACAGGAGATGAATGATCACGCAGATTTAAAAATAAACAGAAAAAACTTTAACAAAATAAAAAAAAAGTGACATTAAAACTCATGGGGTTACAGCAGATGCGGAGAGAACTGGTGGACGGGGCATAGACCTGGAGGAAGACCGAGAGTACAGCGTGGAGAGAGAAAGGATGGAAAACACGAGAGAAATGATGAGTGAGGTGAGGAAGGCTAGCATGCGTCTAACGGAAGCTTCAGGAGGGAATAAAGAGATGGGAGAGGCACTATTTGAAGCTATAATGTCCATGATGCTTCCAGATACAGGAAAGATATATGGCATCCAAATCACAAAAACAGTGAATCCCAAAGAATAAACAACAACAAAGTATCCGTTAAAGCCGATCAGAGGAGAAACGGTGAAACGCTGAGGTTAAGGATCATAAAAGCAGCCAGAGAGTATGGACGGACAGCTAAGTAGTCGGGCAGCTTGTCAGCAATAAGGGTGCCTGGAGGACAAGGTCCCAGTCCAGACAGGGGCACCCAACAGCGCCCAGGAAGGAGGGCGGGACAGAGGGTGGAAGGAAGTACCACAGCATCCTCTGCACACTGAACCCTCCGACCCCTGAACCTCCGCGCTGGTGATTTCTCAACCTCCTATGAAGGTGACACCAACACAGCCTCAAGGCCCGACTGCTTGCTAACTGGAGCCCCACCACCACATGTGGCTCTGGAGAAATCCCGGAGGTCCCCAGCCCCAAGGTCAGCTGACAGGAGGAGATCCCGTGTGTGGAAAGGGGTGAGGTAGGGGAGGGGGCCTCGGCCACCTCCCTCCCCATTCAGGACCGAATCCTTTGCCCTCTCCCCCACGTCCGTCTCTGCAGAAGCAATGAAAGTGGGCTGTGCCCTCATCTTGACAGGGCACCCTCACTGCTCCACAGTCCAGCCCTGACTGAGCTAAGCGGGGCCCCGAGCCCCCTGGAGGGCTGCGGGCCGGCCAGGAAGGCTGCCGATTACAACGCCCGCACCTGA
>NW_005876740.1:4125-9630 GCF_000147115.1 Myotis lucifugus | reverse complement strand
TGTTTTCTTTCTGGGCTTTTTATTTCTTCTTTTTACACCACCTCCCTTCATCATTTCTTGCATTGCTGGCTTGGTGGTGATAAACTCCCTTAGCCTTTTTTTGTCTGTGAAGCTTCTTATTTCCCCTTCAATTTTGAATGATAGCCTTGCTGGGTAGAGTATTCTTGGATTCAGTCCTTTGCTTTGCATCACTTTGTAAATTTCTGTCCATTCTTTTCTGGCCTGATGTGTTTCTGTTGAGAAATCGTTTGATAATCTGATGGGGGATCCTTTGTAGGTAACTCTCTGTTTCTCTCTTGCAGCCTTTAAGATTCTCTCTTTGTCTTGTACATTTGCCATCGTTATTATGACGTGTCTTGGTGTTGGTCTTTTGGGGTTCATCTTGCCTGGGACTCTCTGTACTTGTGTAACTTTTTTCTTCCCCATATCTGGGAAGTTTTCTGTCATTATTTCTTCAAATAGATTTTCTAATCCTTGCTGTTCTTCTTGTCCTTCTTGCAGCCCTATTATGCGTATGTTACTTCGTTTCATGTTGTCCTGAAGCTCCCTTAGGCTCTCCTCCTGTTTTTTAATTTTTTTCTCCAGTTGCTGTTCAGATTGGGCTTGTTTTTCTACCTTATCTTCTAACTCACTGATTCGGTCTTCTGCTTCTTTTAGTCTGCTGTTGAAACTTTCCATGGTGTTTTTGATTGTAGCTATATCACTTTTCATTTCTTCCTGATTCTTGCATAGGTTGTTGATTTTCTCATCCATCCGGTGAATGAATTGTACACCATTATTCTGAATTCTTTTTCTGTCATGTTGCATGCTTCACTTCATAATTTCCTTTCTTTGTGATCTCATTGTCTTTCCTCTGGGTGTTGTGTCGTTCTTCATTCTGATTATCTCCCGATGGTTCAAAGGTCGAGTTGCGTGGGCCTGGGCTGTGTGCAGTGGGAGCCTCCCACCACCCTAGTGTCACTGAAGAGCTCTGACACTAAGCTGTGTGGTTGTTGTTGGTTGGTGGGAACCAGGCTCGCTCTGAGTCAGTGTTGCCAGCGCTCAATATGGCCTCGTATGTGCCCTTAGAATCAGGGACCCTGCCTGCACCGTGTTGAAAACCAGAGCCCCCTAGCATGCGCCAGGAGTCAGTGTTCCCCAAGAGACCAGTATCAGAGTCTCTGCTGCTTTGCGCGACCTCGCCTTGAGATTCCGGGTCCCTGTGTGCCCTTGCACCAGGAAATGGATTCACTGGCTCTTGGTATGAATGCACAGGGTATCAGGATCTCAGGCGCAGGTGATAAGAAACACAGTCAAGTCACTGGTGCTTGGTGCTGGCTCCTGCCCCGAGAAATGGGGTCCCTGGGACTGTGTTACGCGGACAAATTCCCGTTCGCGCGTTTGCTCCCAGCCCAGGGCTCGGCAGCCCGCAGTGGGCTTAGGTTCAGTTCCCGGAGCTCGCGCGTTTGCTCCCAGCCCAGGGCTCGGCAGCCCGCAGTGGGTGTAGGTTCAGTTCCCGGAGCTCGCGCGCGTTTGCTCCCAGCCCAGGGCTCGGCAGCCCGCAGTGGGCGTAGGTTCAGTTCCCGGAGCTCGCGCGTTTGGTTTGCTCCCAGCCCAGGGCTCGGCAGCCCGCAGTGGGCTTAGGTTCAGTTCCCGGAGCTCGCGCGTTTGGTTTGCTCCCAGCCCAGGGCTCGGCAGCCCGCAGTGGGCTTAGGTTCAGTTCCCGGAGCTCGCGCGTTTGGTTTGCTCCCAGCCCAGGGCTCGGCAGCCCGCAGTGGGCTTAGGTTCAGTTCCCGGAGCTCGCGCGTTTGGTTTGCTCCCAGCCCAGGGCTCGGCAGCCCGCAGTGCACAAAGAATCAGTTCCAGGGTACTCGCGCACTTCCAGGCCAAAGTTCTGCAACCCTGAGGCCCCGGCAAGGGGAGGGTCTAACAGTTAGTTACCCAGGCGCTGCCCGCGAGCCTGCGGGAAGGGGGGATGGGCTCTGTTACTCACGGATCTGCAGCGGGGATCTCTGAACTTTTGATGTCCGCAGATCTGTAGCTGTGGTCACAGGTCTCTGTCCCCAGTGGCTGCAGGGTCCTGGTATGCGTCTGCGATCAGACTGGGTGGTGCTGAGGCCAGGATCCTAGTCTCTGAGATTGTTTATGGAGCTTCCTCCTGTGAACTTTTACCTCAGTTGAGAAAGTTACCACATTTTCTTGAATAAACTAGGACCTTTTGCTAACCCAACATTATTATTTTGTTTTGATAGGAAACATCCACCCCTAACACAACAAAATGTTGTTCCCACCAGGCCAAATTAAAATTCTCTCTTGCTCTTATTCTTTCTACCTCTCTCCTGCTCCCTCTCTCCTTCTCTCTCCTAAGCTCCTGTTCCTAAAAGCTAGCTACCAAGTCATTTCACAAACCAGCTGAATGAAGACTCTGTGGGGATGAATTAAGGAGTAGAATTAGCTACAACTGTTTTCTGGACAGCCTTTGAGACCCCTTGGCAGACAAATGGCAGACAGATCTTGTGAATTATCTCTCAGTTGCTGACGTGAACCCCTCAAAATAAATCAGGATTGAAGACTGATTTCCATAAAATTGCTTTATTACTCTGGTAAAATTTATCGATTATGAAAAGGGGGAAATAGCAAAATAGGACAGGCCATGCTCAAATAGCAAACATAAAACCACCCATAAATCCTCTCATTTCAAATATCTGATATTTAGAGTAGAATATGTTCTTGGAGAAGTTCATCTTTGTGCAGTTTATGTTGTTTGGGAGGAAATATATAGAACCCAAACACCTTAAAGCTCGTCAGTCAGTTATTAAATACTAGAGGCCTGGTGCAGGAAAATTGTGCATGGGAGGGGGGGAGTGGAGGGGGCCCCTCAGCCCGGCCTATACCCTCTCACAGTCCATGACTCCTTGGGGGATGTCTGCCAGCTGGCTTAGGCCCAGACCCCCTGGGGATTGGGCCTAAGCTGGCAGTTGGACATCCCTCTTGCAGTTTGGGATCCCTCTTGCAGTCCAGGACCCCTCACTCCTTACCGCTCAGCCCACTGCTCCTTAGCGCTTCTGCAGAGGTGGGAGAGGCTCCCACCACCACCGCTGCTCTTGCCAGCCATGAGCCCGGCTTCTGGCTGAGTGGCACTTTCTCTGTGGGAGCGCACTGACCACCAGGGGGCAGCTCCTGCATTGAATTTCTGCCCCCTGGTGGTCAGTGCACATCATAGCGACCAGTTTTTCCGCCATTTGGTCAATTTGCATATTAGGGTTTTATTATATAGGATACTATACTAATTAAGTACAATCCTAATTCCCAAGCCCCAAACCATGACACATATTTTGACAAAGCTCTTTTTTGTCCTTAAAAAATTAATCTGGTAATATTGTTGACCATGAAGACATTAAATCTGAATATCACTTTGGGTTATGTCTACCCAAAATAATGAAGCCTATAATATTTTATATTATAGACTTTCTATCCATGGTAGCCACCTCCACTGAACTCATGAACTTCCTAACACCGTTTCTTCATACTCATTCATTTCATGAGCATCTCATTTACTCATTCAATTTGCCAGGCAGCCTTTAATCAATAGCAAACATATGTATGGGACTGTGTTGCTGCTCTGATGCTTTTACACTTACCAAGTCCCAAAATATTTTCTTTTAAAAAAAGTTAAATTCTGTTTCCTGTATAGAGCCAAGTCAAGGAATTCTTAACTTGTACATTTCATATACTAGTATTTTTCTCATTTGCTATGATCCTTGCAGAATTATCCTTGGGCTGGACAAATAGGTCTAAAAAAATGCAGGTCTTCGTAACTGAACTCCCCTAGAATTCCTATTCCAGAAATAAAACTTTATTTGTTCCCTAGTTATGCATTCCCCTTCTCCCATATTCAAGTGAACTTAGACAGATTGGTGTTTGAAATATATACCCTCATGTCAGTGGTTAGGTGTATTACTTTATTTGACCATTTAAAAGTTCTTGAAAATGTACCCATATAAGTATTATCTCTCAGATTTGTATAAGCTCCTAATTTGGCAACAGTTCTGCACATCAACTAACACAGTAACATGAACAACCATGTACTTATTAATGAAGTTCAGAGGTATTTCTATTAATTGGTGATAAAGTGATAGATGCATAATAATGGATAGTCTAGAAAATTTTTGAGGACTCTTTGCAATTAGATGAAAGAAGCTTTAACATCGGAGGGAATGAGAAAGTAGATCCATGAGAGAGTTACCCTCAAGTCTGATATGTATTGAACACATCATTATAAAAAACAATTGTATAAGCAGCTACATTTATGTGTCATCAAACAGTGAGGCTATTTGTGTGCTATGGCTATACTGCTGTTGGTGGAGTATAACACATGAGAGTTATCACACAGTTTGAGATTATATACCATGCTCGGTGGACAAACACAACCTACCACTGGTTAACAGATCAAACTCTCACTCAACCCTACAAGCTTGATGACATATGATGAGATGATAAAAATCAGGATGAATCAAAACATCTTTAAATTAGTTGTAGTTACTTGTAATGTTACTTGCATAGTCATTTCAAGAATCTTAAAATTATACATAAATGAAATGTGTTATACTTAAGTTAGAAGGAAATATAGTATATAGAATATTTTAAAACATACTATCTATTTCTGCTTATATGACTAAGTTAATAGTTATAGGAAGAAGAAAATTCCTAATAAATGTAAGAAAAGGAATATAAAACTTTATGTGATATTTGGTCATTTTATGTAACATTGTTTGCTGTAGGCCATGTTTGTCAAATTAAACTTTAAATGTAGAATATACAATTATTAATAATTATAGGTAAAACTATGTAGAAACTTCATTTTTTTTTAATATGGCCTTTTCTCCTTTCTTTCCCCTTTGATTGAGACTGGTTTCACTGAGCACCCTGATGCGTCTGCCTCCTCACTTGCAAGACTACTCCCTTAATCATTAAGCCCTCAGGACAATGAGGTTATGTTGGACATCAAATAATCTGAGGAACAAAGCCTGGCTCTGCTGACCACAGAGACAGAGTTCCAATCAATACAGATAACATTTAGGCCTCAGTTGTATTTCAGCTCCAGACCCAGAAAAGCAGCAAGTCCAGATGCAGGGACCTATGGCTGACATCAGGACCAGATGGATTGATCAACTGCCCCCTACCTTTGCACCAACCAATCAGTAGAGACTACGACCCTAACTCCCTTAGTCACCATGATGAATGATTTTTCGCAATGTAAATATAACCCATCCCCTCTAAGCCCTCACAGAGCCAGGTCTTAGAGCATTAGTTCACCTGTGGCTCTGGGCATGAGCCACTTCCTAAAAATAAGCCCCTACTTTGCTGGAAGCTCCTGTTTATGTCTTATTAGGCTTTGATGAGCGCAGGCAATTGGACCCCTTTAGTCCAGTAACATAGGTCTTGGAAATTTCAACTTTCTAGAATTTTATCTAAAAACTATATATTAGAACACTGTTGGTAAGAGTAGAAGGGGAGCAGTAAGGA
>NW_005876740.1:0-4025 GCF_000147115.1 Myotis lucifugus | reverse complement strand
CCGCAACAAGTAGGAGGGCTACTGAGATGGGCCTTAAAGCCTGGAGCGTGGGCTTCAGGGTGGAGGTTGCTACAGGTGAGGGGATTCACCTAACTCAGCAGATACTGCAGGCAGGCCTGATGGCAGCTGGGTGGCATGGCTTCCTGGCCCTACGGGGCATATTAAGATTCAACCATGAGATTCCAGCAAAGGTAGTCAGTTACCATTCTTGTTGTGTTTATGCAAACATCAGGACAGTAGATAAATTAATCTTGATTTGGCTTTTTGATAGCCATGGAGGAATTTTAAGAAGAAAAATCCTATTTCAATAGAAGTTGTTAAAGCTAAAATGGTTTCTTTCCCTTCCACCAGACCATTTGTTAAGATATGCCCAGTACGGGCCTCTAGCAACGGTGGAATAGAAAAGCAGTCCGTCTCATGATTGAGCCGGAAGTTCCAAGACAAAGGGGGGAATGAAAGGGCGAGGGCTAGGCCCTCCACCTTGCCCAGGGTAAGGGCTAGGCCCTCCACCTTGCCCCAGGGTAAGTGCTCCATCTTACCTTGGCCACGTGCTTGGCAAGGAGCTTCTTCCCGGAAGTCTAAGCCTCTGCTAGCCACACCCAGGAACAAGACACAGACTTGTGCCTGGCCAATCGGCAGAGCACAGTCCTTTCTCCTCCCCTTCCTCCAACTCCCCCTATATAACCCGTCTCCACACAGAGTTATCTCTCTCTGCTTCCTGTCGCTGCGTCGGCAAGGTGGGGGAGCCGAGCTAGCTCGAATACAGATTCTTATGCTTTTGCATCGGATTGGCTGGCTCCCTGATGTGGTTTCTTGGGAATCTTGAAATCTGGGCATAACAGTATTAAGGTGGAGCTGTTAGGATGTGATTAGATCATGAGGGTGGGTGGAGCCCTCTTTAATGGGATTAATGCTCTTACAAACCAGATCCCACAGAGCTCCCAGGCCCCAACCACCTTGTGAATATGAGAACAGAAGTTGATTGCAGACTTTCAGCCTCCAGAACTGTAAGAAATAAATCTCTGTTGATAAGTTACCCAGTCTATGGTACAGTGGAACTTCAGTTCTTGAACCTAATTCATTCCAGAAGGCTGTTGGAGAAGCAATTTGTTTGAAAACCAAATATTTTTTCCCATTAGAAATAATGTAAGTTGAGTGAATCCATTCCGGACCCCCAAATGATTCCCTTGTTTCACCTTTCTTATATATACAGTATATGTCTAATGTACTGTTTAATCTATAAATAATTCTTTAATTTAAAAAAAAAAAGAACACTGTATATTATGAAATTCTTGGTGATTAATCATATTTTAAGGAAAATTGTTGAACTATAAGTGACATAGTCTATGTCAGTAATCTATAATAATAAAAGCATAATATGCTAATTAGACCGGACAGCTGAACAACCTTCTGGTCGAAGCTGGGGATGCGAGGGCCGGGCCTCTTGCACAAATTTTGTGCATCAGGCCTCTACTTAATAATAAAATAGTTTAATACCTTCTTTTCCTAAAAGTGATGAATGATGAAAAACTATTGACTTCTTAAATATATCCTTCCAATGTATGTTTTGGTAAAGAAAAAACAATAGGCTATAAATCTAGAAAAATAGTTCATCTTAATTAGGGGATAAACTTCATCCTCAATTTCACCTTTGTTTATAACACTTGTATGATATCGTGCTCTGTAATAGGAAAAATACCCTTTGGCCTTTGTTCACAGGTTCCTGGCTCATAGCTTCCCCAAACTCTTGGGATTTCTTAAGTGACTAAAACAATAAGGGCTATCTTTTGATAAAACATTTGGGTTTTGTCCTAAGTTCCTGAAATAACTTCAGAGTCCTAAAGGTGAAAAGGGGTATCTTTTGCTATTCATAACTAGCCCCTTTCAACTACACCTGAGTTTAGTTAGTGAGGTGACTTTTGGAAAGCCCCAAGGTTGGTTGCCAGGGGAACCAATCCTGTGAGTAGAGGGTTGAAACTTTCAGCCCCACACCACCACCAAGACCTCAGGGAAGGGAAACGGAGCAGGTAGTTGATCCCATGACAAATTGCCAGTGATTTAGTCAAATGTACTTACTTAATGAAGCCTCCATAAAAATCGCTGAGCTACAGGATTCAGAGGGCTTCTGGACTGGTGAACTTGTGGGATGTGGGAGGCTAATATACCTGGAAAGGACAGGCATGAAAGTACCATGTCCGTCCCACATACCTTGCCTTATGTATTCATCCCATCTGACCTATTCTGAGTTTATTATTTTATAATATATCAGTAATCTACTAAATAAACTGTTTTCCTGAGTTCTGTAAGCCATTAGCGCAAATTGATTGAATCCAAATAAGGGGGTTGCACAATCTCTGATTCACAGCCAGTGAAAAGAAGGTGACAACCTGGTCTTACAACAGCATCTGAAGTGGCAGAGGGGTGCAGGTCTGTGGGACTGAGCTCTGATCCTATGGGATCTGATGCTAGCTCCATGTAGACTATATGAGAATTGAGTTAAAATGATTACAGTTCAGGAATAGGAGTGGGCATGAGAATGAAAATGTAGGATGGGAAGATAATTTAGTTTACATTTTATACCCTCTGTACTATTTGGACTCTGTTAAAAAAAATGGGTATATACTTAAGTTATGATTTCCAAAAAATTAAATTATAAAAGTATAATTACTGTAACAATTTTCTACCACCTGAAAACAAGTTTACACTTACATTTCAAGTGTTATGCTGACTTTATTGCTGACTTAACCTTTGACATTAAATTCGGCTTCACCCTCATTCGTAAAAGGTTATCAACTCTGTGATGTCGAGTACTCAGAAGGGAGATGAACCTCTCCACCCACTAGTACGTCCCTTCCTAGCTTTCTATGAGAATGGAGAAGACTCAGACCATTTCAGCAGCTATAAAATGGTGAAAAAAGCTCAGATTACAGATTCAGAAGTTTTGAATTTAAGTTCTTGGCTCCACTGTGCAGCCCCCGTGCATCACTTAATTTCTCCTAGATGCAGTTTCTTTTGTGGAAAGCAGGTATAGTACCAGTCAGAGTTGTTGAGGTGATTCATGGAGGTAATAAATAGAAGGGTATTTTTATTGTAAGTAATGAAACAATGTTTAATATAATAGCTCGCATGCCATTTGTTTTCCGTGTAACCTGCTTCTTGGTAGTCACTGCAGCTAATTGGTGCTGCTCCTGACCTCTTCAGTTTAATACCAGCCTAACAAGCAGCTTTCTCAGCTCAGCCCCAGCATTGCTAGTCTTTCTGTTTGCAGCCTAATACATGGGGAACGACTGATTTTTCTTTTCTTAGACAGCTCACTTCGCCCATGTGCAGAGAGAAAATCTGTTCTTTATCTCCTTATGTTTCCAATCTAAATGATTTACATTACTTAGAGGAAACATTGCTATGAGGGCGTAAAGGTTAATTTCTTCCCCCTTATACAGAGAGTTGGACACTGGTTTGAATTATTGACCAAGGGTGGCTTTTAAGGGCCTTCTAAACAGTAAGCTGTGAATTGCAGCCTCCTTGTCTGAATCCAAAGGCTGACTGTCTTCTTAAAAGTGGTTAAGTGGAAGTTATTGATGAGAGCTTGAGTGAGATTTGACATCAGGCTTTAATTATACCTTGAAAGGCAAGGAAAATGGAAAATGAAATCTAATTCAATTGAACAGTTGATCACTAAGCAATAATCACAACAAAAAATGTATTTCTGTTTCACTCAAGTGCTGCTCACATGGAAGATTGGTGTCCGTAATTAAATTTGTGCTACTCTTAAGATATTTTATTTGGACCAAGAGAAGGGGGCTTTATTCGCCCTATTTGAAAATGTGTTTACATGGACATACAGTCCTGGGATTTCCTGAAAATGAAAAGAGTGGGACTAAAGTAACTCCTACATTATTTGAACCCTCCTGAGGACATTAACATCAATCTACAGTTCTTGCTCAGCTCTATCTGTATTATAAACAGAGTGCATAACAGGCACCAATAATCAAACCCTCATATTTAGAAATATACTACCCAAGAAC
>NW_005876739.1:0-9532 GCF_000147115.1 Myotis lucifugus | reverse complement strand
CAATAAAGAAAATTACAGTGACATAATATTCCATCCAATGAAATTCCATTTAGAGAAAGGAATTGTTATAAAAATAGTCTAGGCATGAGTTTGTTTCTATAATGTTAATATCTATATATATAAAAGCCTAAGTGACCGAACAACCAGAACGACCGATTGACCAGTCGCTATGATGCACACTGATTACCAAAGGGCAGATGTTCAAGGCAGGAGCTGCCCCCTGGTGGTCAGTGTGCTCCCACAGCCAACCTTCCCTGGCCAACCAACCTCCTGCCACCCTCACTGGGACTGGGCAAGCCGGCCCCAATCGGTCCCAATCTCTGGCCAGGCTGAGGAACCCCACCTGTGCACGAATTTGTGCACCAGGCCTCTAGTTTCTTTATAAAGTTACATGTACATAATTGTTATCTTTGTCTAATTGGGAAGAAATGTTTTAGGACTGGGAACTAGAGTCCTAAGAATTATTTTCAAAGCAGCTTTATATTGCTGAATCTAACCAGTCACTCTAATCCCTGAACTCTAACCAATCCCTTATGTTCATAGGAACCCACAGTGGAAATCTCCCCCACTTTGAAAAGCCCTTTATTTTGAGGATGGTGTTGATAGCATAGAAGCTGTGAGGAAGTGGTGACTTCCTAAGGAAGGAACCTCAGTTCTGAAGGAGCTAGAAAGGATGCCAGGGCTTATGGATAAAGGTGGGGAGGGACTAGTCTGGGTAATAGGCAGAGTCCTTGACACATTAGGCTAAACTTCAGGTGGGTTCTGGGAAAGAACAAAGGATAAAGGTCCAGGCCACCCACATACAGGGAGTGGGTTAAGTTCTAGAGAGTGAGGTGACAGCCTTGGTAAAGAGGTGCTATCTCAAGGGAGGGGAGGACAAGGGGAGAGAAGGGCTAGAGAGTGGAGCATCTTGGGTTTGGGCAGCAAGTCACATCGAGGCCTTACCCTCAGCCTCAGAACTCCAATTTGGGTAAACACTCTCAGGAGCTATCCTTGAAAAATGAATTAGTGCAAATCAGAATCTTATCTCCTTTTGATAAATAATGAAGAAAAGCCCAAGACTTTAACACCTTTCCCCCATCCTCCCACTCTTCCCTAGACTAACATCCTACAGATAGCCAAGAAAGAGATTCACACATCCATACCCAGAGTCAGGAGGTGGATCCCAGCTGCAGACACCCACATACACACAAGTTTAGCCATGCCCTTTTATTTTTTAAATGGAGCCATGTGGAGGGGGTTGGTGGCAAGGGGGTTCTCACCCCCCACACTGCATTGCTCTTGCTGGGTCTCAGCAGCTGCTGCAGTCACTGGGATAATCGTCCCAGTGCAGGCCGATGGCATTAATGAGGGAGCCAGAGCGACCACTGATGAATCGTAGCACAGAGTTGGGGTGCAAGGGGACAGCATTGAAACTGGTGCCTGTGTCTTTTCCAAAAGGCAGGTAGCGGCCCTTGTCAGTCACGAAGACCAGCTTCCTCAGATAGTACTTGTACTTGCCAGACACCTGGATCACCGATTCCCCAGGGTGCAGAAAGATCTCCTCCAGGTCTCCCTGGCTGCCGCCCACATAGTCGCTCCACACCTTGCCATAGCGTACCTGGAGACTGGGGACAGGGTGAGGAGGAAGGAAGGGGAGACACTGAATAGGGTAATGAGAACGCAGGACCTCTTGGCCTCTACCCTGAGACCTTCAAACTGGTGACAGGGATGATAAGCCTCCTGCCAGTTCCACAGTGTGTGAGGGTTGGGTGAGCCCTTGGAGATCATACAGGGAACTTCAACTCCTCATTTTGACCACAAACAGACTCACAGAGGGAAAACAACTTTCCCAGAGTCACTCAGTAAGTGCCAGAGCTTGAGCTTGAAGTCTAGACTCCCACTGTACCCTCACCCCCACCCGAAAGAAGCAAAGCAATTTCTCAAACATCTGAAAGGCTCTCATGAGGGAAAAGACTTGTCTCTGCTGTACCAGCATGCGGATCCAGGATCAGAAGGATACACATTTTAGGAGAGGCATCAGCAAAGATGGAGGATGCCAGAGGGGGTTTAAACCTAGGGTAGGGCCCTGGCCAGGTAGCTCAATCCTGATATGCATCGTCCCAGTATGCTAAGGTTTTGGATTTGATCTCAGGTCAGACCACATACAAGAAACAACTAGTGAATGAGTAAATAAATTAAACAACAAATCAATGTTTCTCTCTCTCTTTCTCTCTTCCTCTCCCTTAAATCAATAAATAAAATTTTTTTAAAAAGTAAAATAATAAACCTTGAATGGGGGCCAAACTAGACAATTTCCAGGCCCCTGAGAGTTTATGGTATGTGATTTACCCAGGATCACTCATGTTCGGATTGTAGAGGTTTCAGCAATGCAGGTCTCAAATCCAAGCCTCTAGCAGCTTTCACATACCATGTTATCCCTGGACTTGTTGATTGAAACAGGTGTGACCCAAAGTGACTGAGAAGTTCCCACTTTAGTAAGATCCCAGAAGGTCCTCAAACCACAGAAACTCAGTGAATCTTACCCTACGATGTAGTATCTGTTGACGCGGACACGGATGGCAGTGATGGGGCCGTCCATCTGGTTGCCAGAATGAGAGAATCGTTGTCCGCCACCACCTCCATACTCTCCACTGTAGGAGGAGGACCTCGCCTGAACTGGAAGGGAAAGTAAGAGATTGAGGGAGAAGTTCCCTGAGAGCTCAGTTTCTCCCTACCATGCATATTCCTCCCACAACTCGGTTCCCACCACCCCAACCCCGCCTCTGAAAGCCTTGGCCGCCAGCAGTGATCCCGTACTGGGCTCCCAGGTTCTCACTTACTGGCATTGGCAGAGGCCGATACACAAAGGAGGGCAAGAACCGCAATGGCCAACATTCTGGGGCTGGAATGGGAAGAAAGGAGAAAGTGAAGATTTACCCTGTTCCTCAGGACTTCATTTACCCAGGCATCCCTGACCTCCAGTTGAGACTCAGACCTAGCTGACCCAGTCTTGGCTTTGAAAGGATGCATAGTCTCTACTCCTGTTCCTCTCAGATACTATCTTCTGTGTCCTTATCCCCTCTGCCTCTCCCTGGTCGGCCTGTAGCCAACCCTCCTCGTCTGTCCCAAGGCAGATCAATCCTAACCCTCTACCTGGATTAAGCTGTATTGAGCGTTGTTCCCTCCTGGCACAAAGCAGGAAAGGAGTTTTCTAAAGAAGTAGAGGAAATCTCCAAATCATAGAAATGGTTGAGTGTACCAAACCAGGAGTCTGAGAAAACCTAACGGAAGTCCAGCTGGGGTAGATTGGCCTGATTTATGGGGCATCTGGGGCATAATTTAAATTCCTAGTTTTACCCTGGTCTCAGAAGGAAAAGAGTATTTTAGAGGTGTGTCTCTGTGTCACTTGAGGAGTGAAGGCAGTCAGAGAAGAGACTGTGCCAACACCAGTTTCCAAGCAGTTCTGGTGGAGGTGGGATAGACTGAAAAGTTGTAGGAGTTGGGACTAGCTCAAGATATTAGATCCCTGGTGCGTAATCTATTTGTCATCATTCTTTCTCCACTATCACAAATATGGCCATGTCCATGCCCCTGAGCATCCCAAGTGTCCCCAGTCTTTCAGCTGAGACCCAGATATCGATGCACCCATGACTAACTCCGATCCAGATGCCCCAGTTAACTGACACCCCGCTCTCCCTTCTGCCATTCAATCCAAGCCAGCTCTTCTGCTCAGTGTGAATTCCCCCTAACTCAAATCCAGGCTTCCTTGTCTCCCCTTAGCTCAGGCCTCTGTCACCCCTTACCTGGCAGTTTCAGATGCAAAGTAACCCCCCAGGATCTTGCAGATCTTTTATACCAGGTCTAAGCCCTCCCCCTGCTCTTTATCGTGTGAACCTCACCTCCTGGGCAAACATGATCAATCTCTTAGGGTCAGTTGTCAGGCAGGGTCTGGAACATTTTATCCAGCCCCTCCCCTTAAGGGTTACAGGTGGCAGGGTGGGGTCCACTCTAGGCCAAAGCCCAGATCTCAGGAGGAGCAGAATAAACTTGAGAAATATCACCAAGCAAAGGGCAAACAGCGTTGGGTGGGCAAAGTCACTAATCACCTCTGGGTGTGGCCTAAGGTTCTCCCTCCTCTATTGGATGTTTACAAGTGCTCTCACCTGCAATCTGTTCTCCTTTTGAATAACATTGCCCTCTCCAGCCTTTAGAAAGGAATTGCACTGCCCACGTCTTATACTTTAGGAGGGCCTACTATTTGCCTGACAAATTTTTTTTCTGCTTCCCTAGTATTTTATGTGAAAAAGTTCAAACATGTGGGGAGCTGATATAGGGTTAAGCCTCGGACTGACCTGTGGGCAAAGTCACAAACAATTCCCAGTTTAGAGGGCACAGTCCTCTTAGCATAATTAGGCTTGACCTTATGAGGCTCTCTAGATCTTATCTGGGAAGCTAATGGGCTGAGGGAAGTGCAGGAAGTGTAACTATGGTCAAAACAAGTGAAACTCACAAGAACTGTGTAACTATAGAAACCACTACCTTGTTTACCTCTCGCTATAAAATAAAGGCTCAGCTTGCCTTGGGATCTCTCCTTTTTTCTCTGTGGCCTCAGCCAGGCACAGGGAAGATCCACGGAGACTAAGGAAAGCTAGAGAGTTCTGAACGCTGTCTCTGTGTAAAACTTTCTTCGCTGACTCCGTCCACACCTTTGGGAACCCCTGGACTGCTGGGGCTAGCCCCCGGCACAAACATATAGAAAAATTGGAATAATTGTACAGTGAATACCCATACACCATGTACATTGTACCATGGTTATATTTTGCTGTACTTGCTTTTTGTTTTCATCTATCCATCCTCAAACTTCTAAACCCTTCACAAATCTTTGAAAAGGGTGACTTGGGACTACAAGTGGACACTTGAACACGTGTAGATCTCCGGGGACACACATAGTCAGTCCAGCGGGCAAGTGGGAAGCTGAGGAACTAAGAGTAAACAGGTCCTCCAAAGGGGCACAGGGTCCTCAGGCCTCAAGCTGTAGCCTGCACAGGACAACTGTTCCTCCCAGCAGATCTGAAACTTCCCCAGGGTTGATATCAGAGATTTCTTGTCTTTGCAGGCCCTTCCCCTCCAGGATCAATTCCTCTCCACCTAAAATCCCTAGGACTGACTTCTGAGTTCTACTGCATGACCCTCTAGGACTGGTCCTCTAACCCTCTGAGTCAGCAGGTCCTTCCAAGCAGAGAGAAGCATGGAGTCTGTCATTAATGACCACTCCTTACAGGTTCCTCTCCCCTTACAGGCTCCCCACCCCTTACAGACTCACCACCTGGGACTGAGTACTCCTCCTAGAAACAAAGGGAGCCCCATCCCGAGCAGCCGGAAATAGGGGGTGGCTCCTGGCTGGGAGATTCCGGGTGCCTGGAGGACCGGCAAGGATGCCCTGTCTGAGCTCTCCTTTCCAACCTTCTCCAAGTCCTTTACCAAGACTTTTACCTCATTCTAGCCGTAATGTTCTGTATGTCTCTGTCCTCTCTGTGTTTGCCTCTCATTGCCAATTTTCTCTTGTTAAACAAAAAACATAACTTCTGTGGCTGAAAGCCTTTTTAAAGGACAGGGTTTATTGAGCCATATGCTAGTCAGAAAAGGACAGGTCCTGGAGCGTGAAGTCTAAACCACCAGCAGCAGGGCCAGGTGAAGATAAGCATGTCTGCTGTCCTGGAGTTACAGAGCTCTGTTACATTATGTTCTGGGGAAGGAAGATGTAAGCTGTTTTGAAAGAATTTACACAGACTACAGATAAAGGGGGGTGGGAAAAGGTGAAGGGGGCAGTTCTAGGATAGTGCACAGTCCATAAGGAAGAAATATTTATTACTCTTTTTGTAAAATTTTTTTAAAAATATATTTTATTGATTTTTTACAGAGAGGAAGGGAGAGAGATAGAGAGTTAGAAACATCGATGAGATACTATAAACAACTCTATGCCAACAAGCTGGACAATGTGGATGAACAAATTCCTAGAAAAATACAATCTTCCAAAACTGAATCAGGAAGAAACAGAAAACCTGAATAGGCCAATAACAACTGATGAAATTGAAGCAGTAATCAAAAAACTCCCAGCAAACGAAAGCCCTATTCCAGACAGCTTCACAGGGGAGTTTTATTAAATATTCAAAGATGAGAGAGAAACATCGATGAGAGAGAAACATCGATCAGCTGCCTCCTGCACATGCCCTACTGGGAATGTGTCCGCAACCCAGGTACATGCCCTTTCAGTCCGCAGGCCGACGCTCTATCCACTGAGCCAAACCGGTTTCGGATAAATATTTATTACTCTTGATTAGGTACAGGCGACAGTCCTGAAAGTTCATGCAGATTCAGGATGTGGTGGTGTCCAGTGGTGGCTACAGATGCCTGGACTTGAGTCAAAGCCTTAACACACTCAGGAATGCAGCTGTCTTTTGCTCATTGGCCCACAGCTAATAGTAAGTTAATTGTGCCTCTTTTACCTTCTGGCAGCTGTAATTTAATTTGAAATGTTTCTCTTGTCACTCTCCCTTTATGTCTTGATCTTCCACCACATCTCCTGCTCTGAGGCTTTTCCTCCCCCCCCCCTTTTTTTGAAGCTTTTCTTTACATTCCCTCTTTCCTTTATTCCTTCTGCCATATTTTTTTCCCTTCTGCCTCTTCTCTGTCTCTCCACCTCTTCCAAGCCCTTTCTCTCTTTCCCTCTGTCCTCTCACCATAGGCCATCTCAACTCTTTCTTCTGAGGAGCATATCACACAGTATGTGACCAGAAACAGGAAGTCAGTGATGGCAGCTCAGAAAGGTCTGGGGTAAACACCATGTGAGAATGCCCTCAAATTTCCATGCATGACACATCGGGGACCCTCAGAACACGAGCTCCCACACTTGTCATAGGTTCACTCTGATGTACCGATCCCGCCTGTGCAAAGACCCAGAGTCTCCTCCAGGCTGCAGACTGCTCCCTGGGTTCCCCACAGCAAGTCTCAGTCCCCTCTCCAGAGTGGAAGAGATGCCTTTCCTGTGGTGGGAGGAGTCTCCGGGTTCATCCTCCTCCCGTCCTAGAGACCAGGAAGGCCACTGTGTAGCTAATGTTGGTATGTTTAGGTTTGCTCGATGCGGTGCCTGAAAAGCCAGAAGGAAGAAGGTGAAGGCAGTGGGACACCAGGCCCCACTCTGCTTCTACCTCATCAGCTCCCACTTGATCTGTTTCACATTTTTAAAATTGATTTTCGAGAAGGGGGTAAACACCTATGTGAGAGAGACATTAATCAGTTGCCTCCCTTACATGCCCCAAATGGGGATCAAACCTGCAACCTAGATATGTGCCCTGACTGGGAGTTGAACCTGCAACCTTCCAGTGCATGGGACAATACTCCAACCAGCTGAGCCATCTGAGGGCTGATCTGTTTCATATTTTACCCATATGCTAGCTGTGAGCCTACCTGCCCCTTAAAATCCAGATAAAGTTGCCATAAACCTTGCCCCATCCCCAGTCCTACAGGCAGTGAAAGCCCAAACTCTTTCAAAGCTTCCTGCTATTGACAGCTTCCTGCTGTCTCAACCCCTCTCATAGTCTCCTCTGCCCTTTGGCAAAGCAACTCATTCAACACACATTTATGTGTTGGAGGCACTTTCTAGAAGATGCTGAAAAGATAGCAAAGAGGAAGAGAGAGAAATCCTACTCACTAGGCACTTTCACTCCAGTTTGGGCAGTCTGCCAAATGAACAACTACATTACTGCATGATATATGCTATAAAAAATAAGCAAAGTAGAGATCAAGGAAGAATAAAAAACTTCCTGGAAACAAATAAAAATGAACACATAACAACCCAAAATCTATGGGACAAAGCAAAAGCATTCCTGAGAGGGAAGTTCATAGCTCTACAGGCCTACCTCAAGAAACAATAAAAATTTCTAATAAACTAACCCTACAATTTAAAGAATTAGAGAATAATAAGAAAAGCTCAGAGTAAGTAGAAGGAAGGAATTAATAAAGATCAGAACAAAAATAAATGACATAGAGACTAAAACAAAAACACACAACCCTCCCCCCCCCAAACATCAATGAAACTAAGAGCTGGTTCTTTGAAAAGATAAACAAGATTGATGAACCTTTAGCCAGACTCATCAAGAAACAAAGAGAGAGGACCCAAATAAATAGAATCAGAAACGAAAGAGTTGAAATAACAACTGATATCACAGAAATACAAAGGATTACCAGAAAATACTATAAACAACTCTATGCCAACAAGCTGGACAATGTGGATGAACAAATTCCTAGAAAAATACAATCTTCCAAAACTGAATCAGGAAGAAACAGAAAACCTGAATAGGCCAATAACAACTGATGAAATTGAAGCAGTAATCAAAAAACTCCCAGCAAACGAAAGCCCTATTCCAGACAGCTTCACAGGGGAGTTTTATTAAATATTCAAAGAACTAACACCTATCCTCCTCAAACTCTTCCAAAAAATCCAAGAGGAAGAAACACTTCTAAGCTCTTTCCACAAGGTCAGCATTATCCTAATTTGAAAACCAGATAAAGACACTAAAAGAAAGGGAATTACAGGCCAATATCCCTGATGAACATAGATGCTAAAATTCTCAACAAAATATTAGCAAATTGGATCCAGCAATATATTAAAAAGATCATACAGCGTGACCAAATGGGACTTATTACAAGGATGCAAGGCTCGTATAATATACACAAATCAATAAATGTGATACATCACATAAATTGAAAGACAAAAATCACATGATCATATTAATAGATGCAGAAAAAGCATTCAACAGAATCCAATACCCATTTTTATAACTCTCAGCAAAGTGGGAATAGAGGGATCATACTTCAACATAATAAAGGCCATATATATGACAAATCTACAGCCGACATCATCTCAATGGGTAAAAACTAAAACAATTTCCCCTAAGAACAGGAACAACAGGGATGTCTGCTTTCACCACTCTTATTCAACACTAGAGGCCCAGTGCACAAAAATTCATGCACTTGGTGGGGGGGGTCCCTCAGCCTGGCCTGTGCCCTCTCGCAGTCTGGGACCCCTCAGGGGATGTCCACCTACCAGCTTAGGCCTGCTCCCCAGGGGATCGGGCCTAAGCTGGCAGTCAGACATCCCTCTGGCAGCCCAGGAGCCTATGGGGTGCGGGCCCAAGCTCACAGCCATCAGCCTGGCTTGTGGCTGAGCAGAGCTCCCCCTGTTGGAGTGCACTGACCATCCGGGGGCAGCTCCTGCATTGAGCGCTGCCCCCTGGTGGTCAGTGCACGTCATAGCGACCGGTCGTTCCTGGTCATTCCACCATTAGAGTCAATTTGCATATTACCCTTTTATAATATAGGATAGTATGGGAAGTCCTGGCCACAGTGATCAAATAAGAAGAAAAAATAAAAGGCATCCAAATTGGAGAGAGGATGTAAAATTGTCATTATTCACAGATGGCATGATATTGTACATAGAAAACTCTAAAGCCAAGCCAATGTGGCTCAGTGGTTGAGCATTGACTCATGA
>NW_005876738.1:0-9533 GCF_000147115.1 Myotis lucifugus | reverse complement strand
ACGAACACTGGCACACATGACGACCAGGGACCTGGTTTTGTCGGTTGTCTGGACTGAAGAAACATGAGCATTGCCCGGCCGGTGTGGCTCCGTTGGTTGAGCCCCCCACCACCCACTAGGCCATCAGGGGGGGCTCGAGTCCACTGGGAGGGAGGAGAGCTGTGAACAGCATGTGATGCTGAAACGGCACGGAACTGGGCCTGGCCCTTTGCTGTTGGAGTGACAGCTCGGGCCGAACTGTTGGAGGTTGAGGCCTGGGGAGCAAGTGGGCCCCATGTGGACCCGACGCGGGCCCGGTGGGTGGCAGTTCTTGGAGGCACAAGACCCCATTTGCCCAATGCTTGTTCCCCTTGGATGCTGGGGGCCCAGTCCTCCCTGCAACCTCACCGGCTGGAGTTGGCGCCCAGCCATGTTCTGAGCCAGCTCCTGAAATATACTCGCCCCCTGCCCCCCAGGGGAGGGCTCACCCGCACCAGCCCCAGGGCGAGGCCCGCGTGGGATGGCGACGTGCCCTCCCCTCCCCGACAGTGACCGAGAACAGGGCGCAGGTTCCCTGCCTGGAGCGCATGCGGCACCAGGAGAGCAAATGTCCAAGCGGGGCCCAGCGGACATAACACTCCTTTATTAAAACCGAAGGACATTTTATAAAAACTACTGTATAGAAAGACAAAAGCAGTGCAACAGCGTCAGTGTAAAACACGGCATAGTGGTACATCAGAGTATTGGTAATAGTATCAGGAATAGTATTGGTTTTTGGTTTTCCCGGTTATGGACTCTCAGAGCCCCCCTGCCTGTTCACGTGGAGCCGGGGTTCAGGGGGGAGAGGAACGCGTCTGCCCCACCCGGAGCCGCGGGCCCCTGTCCCGCTGACCCCGGGGGTCCTGCCTTGCTAGGGTGACCGAGCCCCCCTCGGGTCCCCACTGAGTTATTGCACAGCCCCAGGCCCTGTCCCTTCGTTTGCTTGACGGCTCGGCTCCCACCGGCTCCGACACAGAAAACGGGGAAAGGACGGGGGAAACCGCACATGAGAAACAGGTGCGGCTCCGAGAAGCGGTCCTCTCGAGTCGCTGGTTTGGTCCCAGCGTGGCCACACTGCGTGCCCGCGGCGGCCGCACAACCTGTGACTTTCCACCACGCGCTCGGGCCAGCCTGCCTCGGTGCGTCTGGATCCCCCCGTGCGTTGAGAGGGGCGGTGGGCCCCTCACTGCACAAGCCCAGGAGCCACTGCTCCCGGCACCGCCTACAGAAACGGTGCGGGGGGGAGCCCAGCCCACTGATGCGACAGCCTGGGAATGGTGACCCAAGGCGGGCACCGCAGCCCTGGATTTCAGTCTGTTGAGGGCAAATGGGGCCGGGCTCTGACGTGAAGATAGGAGTTTTAGGTACGTGGACTAATGGCCACAGCCACTCACTCACACGCATCATTCTAGCACCAGCCGCCTGGCAGGGTGTTGGACTAGAGACCGGGGCGGGGGGTGGGGGGGTGCGGGGACACCTCCAAGGTCACTCCCGTGGACAGCGAGGTAAGTGCTCCCTGCTCGCTGTGTGAATCTAAGCATTCCTAACCCCGAGGCACAGCTAGTCCCGGCACAGGTGACCCCAGCCTCACCCCGACAGGGTGTGTCCTGACGCCTCTGCCTACGGCAGGACCTGCTCCCGTGAGCGGTGAGCGCTGGGGCGGGTGGGGCAGGGGCCTGTTGAATGGATGAAGGAATGCGGGTGAACCATGGTTTCCGGGACCTGGCATCTCCCCTGGCGGCCCTCCAGCGTGTGAGTGTTCAGGCTCCGACCCCGAGTTGAGAACATCCTCTCACCGGCACCTGCGCTGAGGAGGGGCTGGGAGCCTGCGTGGCTGCAGGAGGTGGTCAGCGTCTGCTGTCTGCGGGCACAGGCATCACCCCGCCTGGTGACGTTCCGGGGCTGCAGATGGCAGTGGCCACAGTGCCACCCCCTCCCTGGGGGCTTGGCTGCCCCTGACCTTTCAGATGTCCGTGGGGACCAGGCAGACCCCCTCTGACGCCCGCCAGGTGAGCAGTAAGACCAAGAACCCCCGGGAGTCGCCGCCACTATTCCAACCCAACGGGCGTGGCGGGTGAGGGCCCCAGAGGCGGCTCAGCGATGACCTGGCTGCCTCTCAGCCCACAGGCAATGCCCCGACCTCCGCGTGGGGCTCGTGCTGAGGCCTCGCCACGCCACCCTGCAGGCGCCCAGGGCTCCCTTCCTGCCGCGGGAACCAGCCAGCCGGGTTGAAAAACATTGACAAAAGCCAAACACGGTTTTTAAAAGTCTGTGGCCCTGGCGAGCGTGTCTTACGGCACAGGGGCTGGGACACCTTCCTGGCGTGGACGGGGGCTCGTGGGCTCTGCTGGGGGCATGGGGGACAGTGCTGGGCACGGCCACCCCCACAGCCTCAAGCCTGAAGGGACCTACGTGGAGCTTGGACCTGCTGGGGAGCCACCAGCATCTCAGCAGAGTCTGCACCTCCATTTCTGGCCACGTTCCCCCAACCCCCCCAAGTCCTTCTTCCCGGTCCTGGGGCCCACATTGGCCTGCAGAGCTGCCCGTATGGTGAGAGGAAATGCCACTCGGCCCGCTAGCTGCCCGCCTGCTGTTTTCCTAAAGCAACAGAGACCGCGAGGGAGACGGGATCTACCTGCAGAATCGCGTGTGTGACGCGTGCATGCGTGTGTGCGTGCACAGCGCCTGTGTGTGTGTGTGTGCACGTGTGCGTGTGCATGTGTGTGTTTTCAGTTAAGGCCTGTTTCATATTGGTCCTGCTCAGCTCCGAGCGGCCGGAGCTCAGGCATGTCCCGGGGCCCGGCTGCGGGGGCAGCGCGAGCTCAGAGGGAGGGGAGGGCGAGGCCCGCGTGCAGGGCGCACACAGCGACCCCTGATCCGGACTCGAGGGGAGCAGGGTGCTCGGGACTGACGGTTCCCATGGGAGAAGTGCTTGCGGACACCGGAGTCACCCAAAGCCGGGGACCCGCTCCTGGGCGGGTGTCCGTCCTCTGCTTTGTTCCTTCTGTGTCATTATTGTTGTTACTTTCACAAATGACGAGGTGACGGCCAGAAGCTCACATAAGAAGGAAACAGAGGCAACTTGAACAGTCAGGTCTGGAGTCGCTGAAAATCGCTAGCCCTCGCCATCTCTTCTCCAACTTCTCACTACCCCGCACCGTCTCCTCAGGACCCTGCTAACAGGCATGTCCGCCCGCCACAGTAGGATGGGGACAGGTTTTTGTGGGGATGACTGGGGTCCTGCAGGGTTTGGGGGAACCCTCGACAGCTGCGGGGCCTGAGCGACCTTCTACACGGCTCCTCACCCCCCACACACAGCCCTCACCCCCCACACACTGCCCTCACCCCCTCACCTCAGCACGCAGCAGCGAGTGCTGTGGCCTTCCCCCCGCGCCCCACCCCGCACACTTGCCAGGTGAGAAACTGAGGCTCAGAGAGAGGAGGGGGCCTGCCCAAGGCCACCGTGGGGACGGGGCGGGGCTGCGCCTGTACCTCCAGCTGCCCGGGGTCTGTCCGGCCTCCTGCAGGCTGTCACTCTCGGGCTGCAGAGCCGGGACTCCAGCCCCAGCGGGTCCACGAGACAGTGACCTCTGGCTCCAGGCCTCCGGGCAGGGAGCAAGGCCAGCAGCTCCTTTTTGGCAGAGACAGGGCATGAGCAGCTGCGTGAGCCTCACCCAGAACCACAGGAAGCTGACCATGCCACCCCCTGGCTCCGTCCTCTTACCCATGGGGAGACGGAGGGCAGAGAGGGCACGAGACGTGCCCAGGGTCACACTGCTCTTAACGCAGAGCCGATGTCAGGATGTGGGTCCTGTGCCCTCCCCCCCTGAGCCCCGGGGATAGGTTCCTCTGCTGTCCGAGGCTCCGCACATGGGATGCAGGTGGGGGCTGATCCAGCTGGGCTGAATGGCTGCTGAGCACGCCCCTCCCCCGGCCATCGCTTCTCCACCCGGACAAGGCGCGGCCCATGTCCTCGCATGACTGGCATCCGAGGGGAAGGAAGCCGTGCCCACCCCTAAGTCAAGACCCCAAGCGCAGGTTCCCCCACTTTGCCTCCGCTGAGCGGTCCACCTGGGCCCTGGCGCCACAGGCTGAGGAGACGGGGCTGGAGCCACGGCCTGGGTCTGCCACAGCCTGCCCGTGGACCTTGGGCAAGCCACATGACCCCGAGCCTCAGTTTCCTAGTCCATAAAATGGGGAGAGTCCCTTCTCCGTGGGGCTGTTGAGGGGCTGAAAAGCCAGGCTGTAGGTTAAACACTTCGCACCCGGCAAGTTCTTTCCACTTCGTCCCCGCATGGGGCTGAGGCGCAGCAAACCGGCCTGGGCTCTCGCACCCTCACCCTCACCCTCACCCTCACCCTCACCCTCACCCTCACCCTCACCCTCACCTTTACCCTCACCCTCACCCTCACCCTCACCGCCTCGCACTCCCGCGGGGCCCGGAGCCTGCTGCTGCCTCAGGGCCTGGCTCTGGCTATTCCCTCGGCTCTGATGCTCGTCACCTGCCCCATGGCTGGCTCCTGCTTAGCGTTCAGACCTGGGCTTGACTGGCACCTGCTTAGAAAGGCCTTCCCAGGTGCCCACACTCCACGCGGCCCCCACGCACGTATTGTGACTGGATTCCCGGCACAGCGCTCCCCCCCCGCCCCCCCTGCTGCGGTCCTCCTTCTTCTGCTACGTCCCCTCTGCCCGGCTGGCAGGGCCCCGCCTGCTCACGCTGCGTGATGGACAGTCTGGTGCGGGAACACTGGGTCTGGCTGAGCGAGGACACGTGATCCGAGGGGAACGCGGTTGACTGAGCAGGCCCCGGGGCGATGTCAGCACCCCTGACACCCATGGGCGAGTGTGTCTACAGTGGCAGCGTGGCCCTCGGGCTGACGTGATCCCTTCCCGGGTGACACCCGCCTGTGTGCCCGGGGCACAGGTGGGCAGTGGCCGTGGTGAGCTCTGTGGGTGAATGTTACGGGCATCCAGGACTGTGTGACAGTCCCACCTGAAAATGGAAGGATTTCTAGAACCTTCCCCTCTGGGTTTCCATACTGCTCGTCACCCTGTCTGGAAAAGAGCTCTGTGTCTGTCTCTCTGTCTCTCCCCCCCTCCCCGGGTGACAGCTCCCCGGGGCAGGGGTGAGGACCGCCGGACTCCTCTCTCGCCCCAGCACCGCCCAGCGTGGGCCTGGCACAGCAGGTGCTCACAGAGCGCGCTGCGTGAACCGGGGTCTGGGCCGTGGTGGTGGAGAACTTGGGGGGTGGCCTGTCCACTGGGAAGTGACCGGGAGGTGTCCCCGGACTCTGCTGGGGTGCTCTGGGCTGGAAGCTTGGACTCTGGGTTCCTACACCCCCGACATCAAACTGAGGGGCTGGCCCCGTCACTGTGTGCGTGACCCTGGCACCCTCCTTGCCCGGAGCGGTTTCTGCAGGCGGCTCCCCGCACTCCCTCACGGGTGGAGGGAGAAGCTGTGCACACACCCGACCTGGTGCCTGCCCCTCGGACAGTCGGAGACACGTCCCTTGTTGTCACTGTTGTTACGGGACCGACTCCTGTGACAATGAACCCGCCCTGGAGGGTTCAAGTCCCGGCGTCCCCCCCCAGACACAGCAGGGCCGGGCCCGGAGCTTGTCGACGCCGCCCGGCTCACAGCTGCCAGTTGCAGCAAAACCCTGGGACCCGGGTGCTGGCGAGGACCCCCCCACATGGCGGCACGTGCCCACCCGAGGACATGGAGGGACCCAGTAAAAACCAAACAAACAAAAAGGACACCCAAGTCACACATGCGCACACACACACACGCACACGCGCACACACTCGGTATTCTGACAGGCACAGGCCCACGAGCCGCTATGGGAGGGAACGGAGGCGAGGGGACCGTGGACATGGCGCACAGGCCTCCATCCTTCTGGCCGGAGGTGGCCAGGGCAGCTCTGCGCTGGTCATCTCGAGTCCAAGGTGGCATCACCTCTCAGAAGCCACCAGCCCAAAATGGGACTATTGCTTGTGGACGGGTGGCTCAGAACCCCCTCCCTGCACCCCGGGAGCCCCACTCCCGAGTTTGCTCCTAGTCTTAGAAGTCTGCAGAGCAGGGTTCGGGGTACAGGCGGTCCTCTCTCCTCTGCCACCGCCGCGGCCGCCTCCGCTCTCCCTGGCGTCTCTGTGGAAGTTGTTCTCCGTGGAGGCTGCGCCGGGCACTTCGGTCTCAGCTCCCAGTCCTGAGGCACGGCGACAGGGTTTTCTGGGGGGACAGAAGGAAACAAAGCATCAGGGGTGCCTCCTCCACGGGGACACACTGGGGACCTTTCTCTCAGGCCTCAGTGCCAGGAGGAGCCAGTTTTTCTCTAAGCCCGTGACCTGCCTTTGTCTTCGGGAATTGAGAAATGTTTGACTTGAAGACTGGAAGCAAGACAAGCTAGCCTGTTGACGATCCTATATAATAAAAGGCTAATATGCAAATTGTCCCCTCGACCGGGAGTTCGACCAAGGGGGAGGGGCTGGCTGGCCAACCACCCATGGCCCCTTCCCCCAGCCAGCCCCACCCCCGATTACCCCCCCATCCTGATCAGGATGGGCTGGCCGGACCCCACCCATGCACGAATTCGTGCACCGGGCCTCTAGTGGTTCCATATAGTACTAGCAACCCTGTCCCATGCAATAAGACAAGAAAAAAGCATAGCGTGTCAGAGATTCCCAAAACCAACTATTTGCCAGTAATACACATAGAAAGTCCAAGGAATCAACAGGCTAATGATTAGATTAGATTAGATTAGAGAGCATAGACATTTCAATCTGTGAGATGTCAGGTCAACTTACAAAGCCAACAGTGTTCATCTACCTCAACAATACGTCCTGGCTTGGGACAGTCCCAGTTAACGGCTGTTGTATATTAAAATAATTTTTAAGTTAACGGCTGTTGTTATTAAAATAATTTTTAATATTGCTCCCCTTTCACACGCAACAGTTTTCTGATTCTGATGATAAGCTACATGGTCACCTTTGCTGTAACAAACTAAAAATTATTAAGGACAGATCCTGATATCATTCAGAATTATAGTAAGAACCATTATGAATCGTGCAATCACGCCACTGGATAGGACCACATCACACGAAGTCATGGAGAGGCAGCCAGGGACTCCTGGCACAGGGACGGGCAATTACAGCTTTGAGTGGCAGAGCTGAGCGGCTTTAGTCCTCTCTCCCCGTCAAAATGGCCTCCACACCCGGGCATCGAGGAACAGGAGCACAGACTCCATCTGCAGGAGGCACTGCGAATTCCCCGTCTTATATCCATGTGTAGGGTAACTACCCAGTCGCAAACACTCACCTTCCCAGACTCCCTTGCAGATAGGGGTGATCACGTGACCCAGCCTGGCCAATGCCATGCAAGTGGAAGCCTCCTGGGAGGGGGACACTAACCTAGAGGAGCAGGAGAATGAAGGGCCCTCACTAACGCAAGTGGAACTGAAGGCAGGGAGACGCCTGGTTCCGGTGGTGCCCACGGGCCCCCCAGCTCCACACCAGGGCAGCTGGTTTGCTGCTACTTGCATATGTTTTCTTTTTTAAAAAAGAATTTCTTATTAATTTTTAGAGAGAGAGGAAGGGAGAGGGAGAAACACTGATATGAGAGCGAAGCATTGATTGGCTGCCTCCTGCGCCGTCCCTACGGGGGAGCGGGCCGCCGCCCGGCCATGTGTCCTGACTGGGAATCGAACTGGCACCTTCTGGTGCACAGGACGTCGTCCAGCCCACCGAGCCGCCCTGGCCGGGAGGGCCACTTGCATCTTATTCAAGCTCTTCACCGATGACCTGTCTTGCTCCGAGCGCCGGTGCATGCTATCCGTGGGGGGGAGGCGGAGGGAGGGGCTCCGACAGGCCACACAGCCCATCTTTCTGGAGCGAGTCCTACTGCACGGGGCTGAGCCAACCCCCCACTCTGTACAACACAGGGGAGAAGATTCCACGGAGCCTCCCCTCTGCTGCACAGAGCACAGCCGGTCCCAGTGCCCCCCGGCTTCCTCCTTCTCCTTCTCCCAGCACATCTGTCCAGCACGCCTGCTGCTTTACTGACGGGCCTAGTGGACTGCTCACCCCTCCCTTACCAGCTACAGGGAGTCCAAGGTGTCTGTGTGCTGTGTTATTTTTGTGTTGCCAGGGTTTAGAACAATAACTGGCATCTAGTAGAGGCTTAATCAATATTTAATGGATGGATGAATGAATGAACGCAGAAGCTGAAGCCCAGATGAACCATCCTTTACGTATAAAGTCAACAGAGAAACTTTTGGAACAATATTTGTGAATTATAGTTCCCATGGTCCCTTCTTATATAACTACTAGAGAACAGACTTAGGGTAGAGGGAGTAACTCTGGCAAGAGCGCCGGCAGGAAGAATCTATGTCTGAATCCAACGTAAGGACTGTGACTGTGACGGAAAAGAATGAAGGAGAAAACAGAGAACTGATATAAATAAGAAATGTAGAGGCGAGAAGGAGAGATAAACTATGTCTTATTCATTTATAGTTGGAGGTCTAAAGACTCATTTAAATACATTTTTATTGCTTTCAGAGAGGAAGGGAGAGGGAGAGAGAGATAGAAACCTCAATGATGAGAATCATTCATCAGTTGCCTCCTGCACGCCCCCTACTGGTGAGCCAGCCCACAACCCAGGCATGTGCCCTGACCGGGAATCAAACCATGACCTCCTGGTTCATAGCTCAATGCTCAACCACTGAGCCACACTGGCTGGGCCTAACACATCCTTTAGATGTGTAAGTAACATTAGAGGTACAAAGGCAAGAAGGAAAATAATATAATCAACTAATACCATTTGGAGGAAGAAAGGGAAAGTAGAATATCTTTATTTGGACGCTGTTCATAATAGGGAGAAAATAAACATTGTCTAGAAATAGATGATTAAGGGTAGAATATCACAGTATAATTATGAAGATATCCAGGGGATAAAAACACAGCTTTCCATATTGTCAGAAGACATATACATAAAAAAGAAAACAGAGACCATATGGTGAAAATTGACAACCCCCACAAAAACTATAAAAGCAGAAAGCATATCAAAACTATGGTGACAGAACCGAGACCAACTGTGCCTGCCATCTCGGGAAATGGGAATGTGCCACACACACTTGCTGAAGAAGAAGAAAAAAAAAAAGACTCTCAGACCAGATTCCAAACAAAACCCAGGGAAGGTAGAAGGATTCCGAAAGGTTTGCTCTGAAACAGTGGTTCTCGACCTTGGCTGCACATTAGAATCACCTGGGAATCTTGTTAAAATCCTGATTTCTGGGCCTCATCCTCCGGCAATTCTGTTTCCTTGTTACTAATGATGAGGCCCAGAAATCAGGATTTTAACAAGATTCCCAGGGGTTCTAATGGGCAGGCAAGGACAACTTCTTTTTGGAGAAAATTAAGAAATTCTCGATACCCTTGGCTGATTGATGCCCCCCCAAAAAAATCCATTTTTTTATGTTTCCTTTAAAAGAGGGGGGGCGAAGAGCTTCAATGGGAAAACT
>NW_005876737.1:0-9534 GCF_000147115.1 Myotis lucifugus | reverse complement strand
AGCCCTGACGTTTGGGGCTGCTTTGCCCTTCAATGATAATCGCACAGCTACCACTGCCCCCTCTGTGGTCCAGGCACTCTGCCTACATTATATCATACTAGAGGCCCGATGCATGAAATTTGTGCAAGGGGCTCGGCCCTTGCAGCTATGGTGGCTTGCCTCGGCCCTTGAAGCCCCGGCTTCGTCTGGAAGGTCGTTCAGCTGCCCAGTCTAATTAGCATATTACACTTTTATTATTATAGATATCCACTCCTTGCTACAACCCTCTGGAGGAAGATTTCATCATTTTCCTCTTTTACAGATGAGGAAACTGAGGCTCAGAGAGATCATGGAGCTTTCCCGAGACCATTAACTATTTTAGGGCCAGAACTTGAACTTCCGCCCACTTATCTCCAGACTGTGCTGTCGATCCCCAGAATGCATCCTCCTCAGATGCCCCAGCTTCCACTGCTGAGATGGAAAACAGGCTCTGCATACAAAAGGGCAACGACATGCAGTGGTCAGCCATCAGTGATGCTGGTGTGGAGGGGGAAAGCTCGATGGGAGACAGTAGCATGCGTAGAGTCCCAGAGTGTCTCCGCAAACACTGTTTCCTAATTACGGATGGAGACATGGTAACTTTACATTGGAGAAATGGGCAGAGATGACCTTACCCACGGGATCAAAGCCAGCAGCAGCAGCACGGGGACCAGAGGAAATCTTGTGTCTCCTGGAATGATGCACTGTGAAGGACAGCGCTGTGGTCGTTCTGCCCAATTAGATGCGTAACTTGAATCTAATTATGAACCCTCAGGAGCGCGCTATACAAAACTGGCGGTATCCAGGAAACAGAGGAAGACCAAGGAGCTGCTCCACGGTACAGGGCGCACGAAGTTCCAGGTTAAAGACAATGAAATACAATGGATGCTCTTGGATTGTGTCCTGAGCCAGGACGAGAACAGCCATATCCCACATTACTGAGACAGTTGATGAGATTAGGATGTGGGCCTATGAGTTAGAGAACAGTGTTGTATAAATTTTGATAACCATACTGTGATTACAGAGGAGAATATTCTTAGGAAATATATGCTATTAGTCTTTAAAGTTGTATGGGCACAATATCTCCAACTCATTGGTTCAGAAAAACAATATGCTATGTATGTGAACTACATAGAAAGAATAATAAAGCAAGTGAGACAAAATAAATAATAGGTGGATCTGGGTAAAGGCATATAGGAGTTTTATGAATAATTCTTGCAACTTTTCTGTAATTTTCAAAATTGTATAAAAATTTAAGTAAAACTTTTTAGAGTCATTATTGAAAATATAGGCTCTGGAGTTGGACTAACTGGTCTAAATCCTGGATCTGCTAAGTACTGGCTGTGTGACCTTGGGCAAGATACCCAACCTCTCTGTGTCTCGGTTTCCTTGCCTACACAATGGAGCTCATAGAGGAGTACTTATTGTTAGGGTTTTCTGATAATTAAGTGAGCTAACACATGTGGATTAAAACCTGGCACCTCGTAAGCACTCACTAAATGTTAGCTGGGATTATCAGAAGGTGTGAAGGTCAACCGTTCCACTTTCTTTGATACTGTCCTGATGTGCGTGGACGCCTGGTTTGTCAGATCATCTCCAGGGGTGCAGTTCTAAAGCAAATTGTTGCTAGATTTGGAGGCTATTTCATCAAACACATGCTGTCCTTGAAGGGCTTGAATGCAGTGCAGTTAACAAGAATTAATGAGAAATTGGCAGCCTAATATTTTTGGCCCAGTCAAAAGGTGTGGAGTCTCATTAAGTTTCTGCATTTCTCCCAGAGCAATGCCACCTGTAGGTTTGCCTGATTAATGCGTTTATTTTTCTAAATGGCAGCTACCTGCACGTTTAGGAACCTAAGAAAAAGAACTAGAATTTTGAAAATAAGAAATGGGTTCTCCCTAAATGCGTCAGGATGGGCCCTTTAGAAAAATGGTGGTTAGGTTTTAGTGGTACTCCATTCATTTGTCTGAAACTCCAGTTTTCAGTCAGAGAGTTGTCATTCAATTAATAAAGATTGAACTAGACCACCAGTTACAAGGTATTGTGAAAGATGCTACTGGGAGCTCAACGGTAAATGCAACATGGACTTTTCTCAAGTTACAGAGCAGAGGACCTGAGCGAAGGCGCATGAGGGACAGAGTGTAAAGGGAGGAGGCTGAAGCAGTGGCCAGGACCAGGTTTCTGGGCCTTGGAGGTCATGGGAAGGAACTTAGGCTTGGTGTTAAGTGCCATAGGAATTCACTAAAGGATGTTAAGCATAAGAATGGCATGAACTGATTTTCTTTTTTAAATATGTTTTTTTATTGATTTCAAAGAGAAACTAAGAGAGATAGAAACATTAATGAGAGAGAAACATTGATCGGCTGCCTCCCACGTGCCCCCAACAGTGGTTGAGCCTGCATTGTCGGCTTGTGCCCTGACTGGGAATCAAACTGGCAACCTTCCTGTGCAGGAACAGTGTTCAACCGACTGAGCCACACCTGTTGGGCTACTTTCCCCGCCTCACCCAAGGATATGTATTTCATTGATTTTAGAGAGAGAGGGAGAGAGAGGAGAGAGAAACATCGATGTGAGAGAGAAACATCAATCAGTTGCCTCCCATACAGGCCCCAACTGGGAATTAAACTGGCAACCTAGGTGAGTTCCCTGACTGGGAATCGAACCTGCAGCCTTTTAGTGTTTGGGATGATGCTGCAACCCACTGAGCCGCCTGGCCAGGACTAATTGATTATATTTTTAAAAAATATCTATTGTGGCAGTTGTATGGGCCAAGTCAAGAGCAGCAGATCCAGAAAAGCCATGGTAGTTTGTCAGACAAGAGATGATGGTCCCAGACAAGGGTGAGGACAGTGGGAGACACCAGTTCCCAGGAAGATCATTGTGGAAGTAGAGCCATTAAGACTTGCCATGAGCTGGGTTGGGTTGGAGAGAGCAGCAGTGAGGGCAAGCCCAGGAGGGTCCTGGTTTTGACAGAAGAAGAGGATGTGAATGTGGGGCTGGGGTGGGAAGGAGGATATTCTAGGCAGAAGTGTGTGAGCAGAAACACAGGAGGCAGGGAAATGTAGCCCATGTCCAGGGAAGTGGGAGCCATTGGAATTTTTATGGAGAATAAGGTGCCAAAAGGAAAGAGGAGGGAAGTCTGGTTGGAGCAAGAGTGGGAAATGCCAGACCAAAGGAAATGAGTTTCCTTCTGCAGGCAGCGTGGAGCCACCACAGGAATATGAACAAAGCAGGACCTTCCCAGCAGGCCCCCGACGGGTGGAACAAGTCCACCACCTTCCTAATGACCCATTCTCGTACTCAGTGACTTAGAGAGTATTTTGCATCTAGCGTAAAGCTCTCTATTGGTTCCATGGAAAACACACACGCCTACACATTGCCCACCTCACTGGTTTTTTAACCGGGTTCTATTCCCTTTGAAGGCTGCTGGTGGGCCGGCATATTTATCAGACTGTTGGCAATTTCACACAATCAAATTATAAACTCCAACTCTGCAAATAAAAGATCTTTATGTTCCCAGTTGTGATGTTTCCTCTCATTTTCTATGCAGCGTGTCCCGTCTGCATGTGTATTCAGAGCCTCCCTGAGCATAGCTGCTTGCTGCCATGCTGGAGAATTCCCGAGGAAGAGAGGGTTTTGTTGAAAAAGGCCTGGCCGCCCCAGGTCTTTCTGAAGGGCGCCTCACAGGCACGATGCTGGAGTGAAATTGTCACAAGAGAGGCACCGACCCTGACAGGGTAGCCAATGAGTTTGAGAAGTCCAACAGCAAAGGAAGCCCACAGGGAGGAGTCGGATGAGAGATTCATCAGGCTTGTGTCCTGTTGATGAGTTGACCGGTGTGGGGCTTCTGTGGGTCATCCTGTCACTTGGGAAATATATAAAATAGTGGATGAGGGAAGCATTTGTGGTGAGAAATTAGAGATTAGAAACTGTTCTCATCACTTATTGAGTTGCAGGTCCAACACTCCCCATTGCATCACCAGGGGAAGAGAGAGGAGGGTCATGGGAGGTTAAGAGCAGGCAGGGACTTTGCAGTCAAATAGACCCAATTTGGAGTCCAGCCGATGGCACTTACTAGCTATGAGACCTTGACCTTCACTCTCTAAGTCTTTGGTTTCCTTACATCTACAGTGGCATAAATCTCTCTATTGCAGCGGTTCTCAACCTGTGGGTCACGACCCCTTTGGGGGTCGAACGACCCTTTCACAGGTGTCGCCTAAATACATCCTGCATATCAGATATTTATAGTACGATTCATAACAGTAGCAAAATTACAGTTATGAAGTAGCAACGAAAATAATTGTATGGTTGGGGGTCACCACAACATGAACTGTATTAAACGGGTTGCGGCATTAGGAAGGTTGAGAACCACTGCTCTATTGGTTCCCACAGAAAACACACACGTGTTTTAACTAGAACTGAAACCGGTTAAAAAACCAGTGAGTTAATAAGCAGTGTGTAGGCATGTGTGTTTTCCATGGAACCAATGGAGAGATTTATGCTAGATGCAAAGAATTACTTTGTAGAGTTGTTGGAATCATTTGATAAAAGGATTTGTATACAGTTTTTAATCTTATTAAAATCTTAATTTTAATCTTTTAAGCTTTAAAAATCCCTTTCTCTTTTAACCATGTTGAAGGCATTTTTCTATGCCATTTGATGGACAGTGAAGCTAATGGGACTGTAGAAATTTAGAGAAGAAGCATTGGTGTAGTGGAATAACTAGAAAGGCATCATGGAGACCAGAAATTATTGCTGGGTATTGAACCACAAGAAGTGTGTCAACTGGGCTTTGCAGTTCTCTCTGTAGAATTCAATACAACGTATTTTAATTGAGATATGACTGACTCAAAAGATCAGGGGCCATGCCTGATTCTTCCTGGTAGTGGTCCCAGTGTTCAGTGCAATGAAAGACATCCAGAAATGGATTAATAAATATTGGATGGATGGATGATGGATGGATACATGGATGGATGGATGATGGGTGGATGGATAGATGAGTAGGTCTAATGAAATGTAAAGGCTATAATATCCTGAAGAAGAGGAAAAGCAGTGTAAATGTATGTAGGTGGGGATCATGATCTATATTGGCTACTAATGAGCTCATGGTGCTTAGAACAGGAAATGTGTGCTAGGGAACTACAGGGAATTAAGTGCCAGAGATTATAATCATACTAGAGGCCCAGCACATGATTAAATCGTGCACATGTAGGGTCCCCTAGGTCTAGCCTGCCATCAGGACCATGTCTGACACCCCATGACGCCTCGCACGCTTTGTGGACACTGCCAGTGCCCCAGGACACTCCGCCAACGCTACCGGGGCCCCAGGATGGGTGAGGTGGGGGGAGGGCCCAAGAGGTGCTTCATGAACCTCCTGGTGACGGTTATTTGGTCGTTATGCGTTACAGCCACTGGCCTTTTATAATATAGACTAGAGGCCTGGTGCACAAAATTCGTGCTCTCAGGGTGGGTGTCCCTTACCCCAGCCTGTGCTTTCTTGCAGTCCAGGAGCCCTTGGGAGAGTCTGACTGACTCCCTGGGGGAGCGGGCCTAAGCTGACAGTCGGACATCCTTAGTGCTGCCACAGAGGTGGGAGAGGCTAATGTCACAGCAGCTGCACTTGCCAGCCGTGAGCCTGGTTTCTGGCTGAGTGGCACTCCCCTTGTGGGAGTGTACTGACCACCAGGGAGCAGCTCCTGTGTTGAACATCTGCCCCCTGGTGGTCAGTGCATGTCATAGAAGCTAGTTGTCTGGCTGTTTGGTCAATGTGCATATTGGCCTTTTATTATATAGGATTATTATATAGGATTAAGGGCCCTGTGTTGGCTGTGAAGAGAATGCTCACCTGATATGGAAGTTAATGGGAGCATCTCTTGCTAAAGAGTATCAAATGGAGAAAGAGATGTCACAAGGGAAAAAATTCCTATTGGGGACAAAAATAAGAGGGCAAAGCCAGTCAGAGGCTACTATAGGGAAGCACATATGTTTTGGGGGAATTTGTTATGCAGCAATAGATAACTGATGCAGCACGCATAAAGATAAGTTCATAAACCTCACTTGTACATCTCAATGAAATTTTCACCAAGGACGCACACCTGGGAAACCGGTGCTGCTATCACTGATAAATAAATGTAATCAAGACAGAGCCCACCACCTGCACCTCACAGTCCTCACACCCCTCCACCCCAAATAAAATTTCTCTCTTAACATAGAGCATCATCTTTGCCTGATGGTGAATTTTGTGTAGATGGAATCATGACGCAAGTACTCTTATGTGTCTGACTTCTCCCTTGGAGCCTGCCTTCTCAATTATTCCCTCAATTTCCTCATCAGTGAAGCAAATGAACTTCAGTATTAATCTTATTTTGCCATGATTTTCATCCATCTCATAGAACTACTCCTGTGTATTTTGTCCACTTCATGTAACTAATCCTGTGTATTTTTTCCATCCCATATAAGTACTAGTAATTCTGTGTAGCTATTCTGCATAACAAATCACCCCCAAAACATAGCTGAAAAAAAATTCAGCTTTGCCTGCTTGTGAAGATTTGGTGCTTATACTTCTTAAAAGCCATTTAAAGAACTTGAAGGGATCTTCTATCCTTGTCCTTTTTTGCCCTAAATTCACTAGGAGACCCTGGGTAAGTCGCTTCACTTTTCATCTTGGGCAAAATTAGGGAGTGTGACCTAATTTTATTTTATTTTTATTTTTATTTTGTGACCTAATTTTAAGTCCCAACTGTGGAGTCCTAAACTTAGAAGAACTTCTGGTCTGGATCATGACACACCCAGTGATGTCACCCTTTTACTTAGACATGTTGACAAATTTAAGTTACTTTCAAAATCTAGCTTAATTTTAATTTGTCCCAAAGATACACAAAAGCTACCGCTTGGGGTGGAGTGATATTATGAAATGAAATACATAATAAATAGGATTTGAATTCCAAAAGTGTTGGGAATCATAGGCCTAGGAAAAAACATGATGGCTGGGCTTTTTCGAGTGGAAAATGAGGCCAATAAAGACAAATCGCAGTGATAATTGCCTCGTTCTAATCAGTGGCAAATTATGGGTAAGTAGGTAACTGGGCAGTTAGTCCCAGAAAAAGCCATTTGCTCTGTGATATTAGACACGGATTTGAAAATGTAGCCTTGAGTAAAATCACTTTCACTTCCATGGGCAATTTCTTTCCACAGCTGTAGATGGAAATATTTTCCGTTTGGCTATTCAGAATGTGTACACCCCAGTGTATGCTTGTACTTACCCCAATAAGAAATTGTACTCCTTGTAAAATGAGTGCGACCTTAGGTGTTTGGGTCGTCCTGAACTTGTGACATCTGCTGTTGTTGCCTTGCAGCTGTGTTTGCCTAAAAGTTCTACGATAGCTTTCTACTTCAAGCTGAGCCAATTTAGAACCCTAGAATTTCCACACCTTATTTACCAAATCACTCTTTTATTGAAGCAAATGAGAGGAAGCATTATCCAAACTCATTACTGTGATGTAGAGTAGTTCCCACTTATCCACAGTTTTGCTTTCTGGGTTTTTGGTTACCCATGGTCAGCTGCAGTCTGGAAAATTCCAGAAATAAACAACTCACACGTTTTAAATTGCATGCTGTTCCGAGTAGCATAATGCTGCCCAGTTCTACTCTGATTGGGACGTAAATCATTCCTTCATCCTGTGTCTCCCTCCAGGTGGTATACATGCCCTACCCCTTACTCACTTAGCCATCTTGGTTACCATTATGAGATCGACTGTTGCAGTATCATAGTGCTTGTGTTCAAGTACCACTTATTTTACTTAATAAGGCCACATTCACATAACTTTTATAAAATACTAGAGGCCCGGTGCACAAAAATTTGTGTACTCGGGGGGGAGGGGGGGGGTCCCTCAGCCCGGCCTGTGCCCTCTCGCAGTCTGGGACCCCTCAGGGGATGACCACCTGCTGGCTTAGGCCCGCTCCCCAGAGGATTGGGCCTAAGCTGGCAATCAGACATCCCTCTGGCAGCCCGGCAGCCATCGGGGGATATCCACTTGCCAGCGGGGAGCAGACCTAAGCTACAGTCAGACATCCTTAGCACTGCTGAGGAGGCAGGAGAGGCTCCCACCACCACTGCTGTACTGGCAGCCATCAGCCTGGCTTGTGGCTGAGCAGAGCTCCTCCCATGTGAGACCCCCCTGACCACCAGAGGGCAGCTCCTGCATTGAGCGTCTGCCCCCTGGTGGTCAGTGTGTGTCATAGTGACCAGTCATTCCCAGTCCTTCTGCTGTTAGGATCAGTTTGCATATTACCCTTTTACTATATAGGATAGAGGCCTGGTGCACGGGTGGGGGCTGGCTGGTTTGCCCTGAAGGGTGTCCCGGATCAGGGTGGGGGTCCCGCTTGGGTGCCTGTCCAGCCTGGATGAGGGGATGATGGCTGTTTGCAGCTGGTCACACCCCCTTCAGGGTGGGGGGTCCCCACTGGGGTGCCTGGCCAGTCTGGGTGAGGGGCTGAGGGCCGTTTTCAGGCTGGCAGGTGACTGAAGCTCCCAACCTCTCCTTTTTTTCTTTTTTTTTTTTATTCTGGGATTTATTTACCTTCTATGGCTGTCACTGGAACTGAGAGCCTGCTTTAGTTCTGAGGCTCGGCTCCAGCTCTGAGACCTCGGATGCTGAAAGCAGGTATCTGGGTTTGTTTGGCTTCTATAATTGAAACACTGTTGCAGCTCCAGCTCTGAGGCCCGGCTGGCTGAAAGCAGGTTTCTGGGGTTTGTTTAGCTTCTATAATTGCAACATTGTTTCTTAGAGTGCAGCTCAGAGGCCGGCAGTGGCAGGCGGGGAACCTTGGCTTCCTCCATCACTGGAGCAAGCAAGCCTCCTGTTCGCTTCAGCTGCCTGGCTGCCGGCCGCCATCTTGGTTGGCAGTTAATTTGCATATCGTCCTGATTAGCCAATGGGAAGCATGTCAGAGGTACAGTTAATTACCATGTTTGTCTATTATTAGATAGGATGTTGTTATTGATTTCAGAGAGGAAGGGAGAGGGAGAGAGAGAGAGAAACATCAATGATGACAGAGAATCATTGCTCTGCTGCCTCCTGCATGCCCCACACTGGGGATTGAGCCTGCAACCTAGGCATGTGCCCTGACCAGGAATTGAACCATGACCTCCTGGTTCATAGGTTGATGCTCAACCACTGAGCCATGCCAGCTGGGCAAATTCACTCTTTTAAAGTGTACAAATCAGTGGTTTGTAGTATATTCACATGGTGGTGCAATCATCACCATTATCTAATCCCAGAACCTTTCCATCAAAAAGAAACCGAATACCCATTGGCAGTCACTCACCATTCTCCCCTCCTGCAAGCCCCTGGAAACCACTAATCTACTGTCGGGACATTTCATATGAAACGAATGCCACAGCACATGGTCTTTTGTGCCTGGCTTCTTTCACTTAGCACAATGCTTCCAAAGTTCATCCTAATTGTACATGTGTCAGAACTTCATTCCTTTTTCAGAGCTGAATAAATTCCATTG
>NW_005876736.1:0-9536 GCF_000147115.1 Myotis lucifugus | reverse complement strand
CTTCCCAAACTACCCGGCATCAAGAAATATGCTTATTTCACTACAAACAGGGCCAAGGCCACTTTCTCACACTTGCCCTACAGGAAAGATCGATTGCGGGGAGGGGGTCTAGGGGAGGAGACAGAAAGCTTTCTCCTCTAGAAACAGAAAACATACCCTGTCCAGCAGCTTGACCCTGGTTTTGTGAGTTTTCCTTTACACCAGTAACGCCTATTCCTTACGACGTGGGTGATACTGTAGAATTAATGCCCAACTCTTTAACAATCAATGACAAGCCCCAAGGGATCTACCCAGCACCCTAATAGCTATGTGTGAAATATAAAAAACAAACTGCACGTTTAAAACGAAGGGACTTTGGCTATTATAAAAAAAATAACACATATTGGCAAGAATATGGAGAAAAGGGAAGCCTTGTGCACTGCTGATGAGAATGTAAATTGCTGCAGCCACTAGGGAAAACAGTATGAAGGTTCCTCCAAAAATTAAAACTAGAAATACCACAGGACCTGGCAATCCCTCTTTTGTATATGTATCTAAAAGAATTAAAATAGGATCTTGAAGAGCTATCTGCCTTCCCATGTTCATTGCAGCATTATTCACTATAGCCACTATAGCCAACACATGGAGGAAACTTAAATATCCATCGATGGCTGAATGGATAAAGAAAGTGTGAGATACACACACACACACACACACACACACACACACTATAATATTATTTAGCTTTAAAAAAGAAGGAAATTTTAACATTTGGGACAACCTGGACGGGCCTGGAGAACATTATGCTAAGTAAAATATGCCAGTCACAGAAAGAGAAGTACTACATGATAGCACGTACACGAGGAATCTAAAATTGTCAAACCCAGAGAAGCAGAGCATAGAATGGTGGCTTCCAGGGGCTGTGGAGAGGGGAGACAGGGAGGTATTCATCAAAAGGCTGCAACGTTTCAGTTATACAAGGTGGGTAAGTCCTAGAGATCTACGGGACAGCGTGGAGCCTATAGTTAACCAGACTGTATTGTGCCTTTACAATTTTTAAAGAGGGCAGATTTTAAAATATCAGACACACCATCTCATGATAAAGAGGGTGGGAGGAAACTTTTGAAGAAGATGGATATGTTTACAGCACGATTGTGGTGATCATGGGTGTATGCTTATCTCCAGGCTCATCAAGGTGTATAAATAAATATGTACAGCTTTTTGTATGTCTATCATACTTCAATACAGCGGTTAAAAAAAGGAGGAGGAGGAGGATGCTAGTTGAATATACTGTCAGGGTTCTACGTAGAACGTTGAACGGCTGAGCAGGTCCAATCCTTTACTTGAAATAAAATCTTAATATTAGAAGGTGCAAAATAATACTTTTCAAATTGAGTCTCCAGTCCTTCCAGACGTCACCCACCTTGTGGAGCTCCGGGGATGTCTCTCTGATTCCCTGCGTAGTTTTTTCCTCTCCCCCACCCTCTCCCCTGAAGGGGCTCTCAACTCCTGTGGAATCACCAGAATCTCCAGGGGATCTATAGCATCAGCCCAGCCTTTTCTTGCTAATGCGGAAAGCCTTTCAAATTCTCTATGGACTGTCTTATCGAAAGTTAAATATTATCTGCTATATACCAGGCTCTGTTCTAAGGACTTCACAGACATAAAGACTGTTTTGAAGGGCTGGGCAGGGGGAAGAAACACCCCCTGGCTGTGGACGTTCCCACCACAGAGGACCTCGGCTGAGCAGCTGGTTGAGGGCTTGGTCAGGGGTTCCAACTGAAAGCTGAGAAGAAAAGCAGGTGGGGAGGGTCCAGAATGATGCGAGGCAATGGATCGTTGGGGCACAAGAGCTTCCTGGCAAGGTCAGACTCGCACAGGTGGGTGCCTCGGGCTACCGATCATGTTGCCCCGCTTCAGACCATGTTGTTACAGATTTGTTCACCATCGAAGGGAAGGCTTTGTGGAGGCTGGGGGAAGAGGTCAGCCTCTTTTCAACTTCAGCTCTGGGACTACATCTGCACACCCTGTCAAAGAAAGCCCTGTCCGCGCTGGAAGCACTTTAACTCCAGACTGGTCTTTAGGGGTCTCACCCACAACCTACCAGTGGCTTATCCAAGGGATCCCTTAAACATGGACAGTTTTCCTGATACAGGGTTCAGTAAAGAAAGCTGTTTTCTTCTTGGTACATTCATAGTGAGTCTTAGGTCATTTGCATCCTGGGGGTGTCTTGGTAACATAACACCCCCTGTTTATACTTTGCCAAACATCTAATTTTGAGCAGAATTAATCAGAAGCAGGCTGAGTCCTGTTAGAAGACAGCAGAATCCTGTGTAACCCAGAATTAGTACCGTCGGTCCAGGCGCAGAGCAGGAAGTGTCCTGGTAGTTCCAGTCCTCCGTGGAGGCCTTGGCATAACTTCTGATTGCCCTTCGGGCCTTCAGTTTTCTCCTTTGGCCTTTCAGCTGGCTCCCCCATTCCCAGTTTGGGCCTGTTTCCTGCTTCATTTTCCTCCCTGCCTTAATGCCCCCTACACACTCTTTCTCTACTCCAGCGATTTTCAACCGGTGCGCCGCAATAATTTTTTTTAATATATTTTTATTGATTTCAGAGAGGGAGAGAGAGAGAGAAAGAGAGAGAGAGAGACATCAATGATGAGAGAGAATCATTAATCGGCTGCCTCCTGCACAACCCACACCTGGGATCAAGCACGCAATTCGGGCACATGCCCTGACTGGGAATCAAACCATTACCTTCTGGTTCATAGATCAATGCTCAATCACTGAGCCACAGCTTGCTGGGACGCAAGAATTTTTAAAACATGCACTGCCTGACTATTTAGTCAGGGGCACTGACATCTATTCCCTTAGATTGTAAAAACAAACAACAAACAAACAAACAACAACCAAGAGCCAACACAACAATAGCCATCTGGTGAGAATGAATCAAAATTATACCTATTGGCAAAAAAGATTAGTGTATGTGTGCCGTGAGATGCACAGATTGAAAATCACTGCTCTAGTCTCTTGCTACCAAAGTGTGATGCCAGGACAGGCAGCATCAGAACCACCTGGAAGAGCTTGTTAGAAACAGAAGCTCAGGCCCACCCTGGACCAGAGGAACCAACATTTGCAGAACTTCCCATGACCCATGTGCATCCTAACATGTGGGAAACACAGCAAGCTAGATCATAATCCTTCAAGGCTGGGTCATGACCTTGGTTCCTAATCCTCCTCCAATGGACCTCAGAACTGGTATTTGCCCTTTCCACTCCCACCCTCAGCCCACATGCACCTGCACTTAACAGTGTCCCTGGCCTACCCCCCACTCCCAGCGTCTCTCTGGACCACCGGTGAGCAGTGTGTCCTGGAATATTCAGGCTTGACCTTGGCATAACTGGCATTAACTCAGTCATGCCCTGTCTTCCCAGATTCTGATGGTGTTGAGGAAATGCAATTAAAAATAAAATCTCCTGCCAACCCAGGAAACCTCTCCGAAAAAGAGAAAGGAAACAGTTTTATTATTGAATATGCATTAAACGGCATCACAGGCAGTCTGCTAAAGAGATGGCAATGACAGAAAAAAGTCTCACCCTTTTATATATCCAGGCAGATACAGCCTATTCCATACATGCTCTCAAAATGAATAATAACGGGTTCTCAAGTGAGAGGGCATGACAGCACCATTTGTCACACATAGTTCATCCTATATTTGCTTGGTAATTGGGTGGCCATCCATGTCAACAATTATCCAACAGAAAAAGAAAACTTTCTGTATCTTTAGGACAAGAGAGAGATATTTTTACAACTTGGAGCCAGGCACCTGCTCCCACCCTCCCACAGAAAGCGAGGTATAGGCATGTTATCTTTCTTGGTGATTACATATAAAGAGATGGCTCCAAGTCCTTGAGAAAGACACTCCGGGATTGTAAAGATGGCAAGGGACTTATTTAGCTCTGAAAGAGATTTACATGCATTTCAAAGGGACACAGAGAGAATTTACAAGTTTTCTAAAGAAAAGCAAAGGAGGGGGAGTCTCTTTCAGTTACTAAACCAGGGAAAATTCTTTTTTCTTTTCTCCATTTGCATTTACCCTTATGATGAACACCCACCTGGCCCCAGTACCCAGTGAAGCTGTACCTACCCTTCCCAGAGGCTAACTTGACTAAATAGTTTTAGAGGCAGGAGTGGGGTTCAAGGGAAGGAATGGCAAGTGGGTTTGGAGGAAGCAGACGGGTCAGTCTGGGCAGGGCGGAGAGGAGAGAAGCAGCCAGACCCCAGATACCTGAGATGTGCCGGCCCGGTGTCTGCCATCTGTCCCGTCTCAACTGTTTCTGATCAGTAATTGCCTCTTACGTAGGCAGAGCTTCTAATAGAAATAACTCATTGCTAATTTAAATAAGACTTCAAAGCATGACAACAATGATCAGGACTGTATAAACGCTAAGAGAGGGAAGCTAAAGGCCTTGCTAAGAAATGACATGTTTCTGTAAATGGGCCATGGTTTTTGTAACACAGGAGAAACAACAACAGAAACCTAGATAATTACTGTTGATGACGTAGGTACTCCAATGAATGACCTTACCAATATTTGTTCCCCTCTTCTAGAGATTTCTCTAATTCATTTTCACTAAGAAGTTGTTTTTTTAAACTGCCCCAAGGAACACTGTAAAAATAATTTGCTTTGTTTACCACCTAGTGCAATATGAGAAGAAAAAGAAAGCTTTCCTCTGGATCCTGAGAAATGAATGAATGAATGTAAACTCTTGCATACTAAGGGTACCAGATATGGTGGTACTATTACTTATACAAATGAGAGGAGGATCTTTGCTGTGTGTCCTCAAGATGTGCTTTGTGGGAATTGAAAGTGAGTGCCCTGCAGAAGAGGATATAGGGCCTTTATTGTGCTACATGGGCACCTTACTCTTGACACTGGATACAAATGGAGAAAGCAAGGCACAGAAAGATTCAGCCATGAGATTATTTCTGCAGCATCTGGAGGAGTTCCTGGAACATAGTAGGTTCTTAATATTTGTTGAAAGTTGAATATCAAACCATTGGCTGAGATGGGAGGAATTTAGGGATTCTAGTTCAGGAGGGATGAGACTTTTTGGTCATCTCTGTACTAGGTATTACTGTTCTCGAGCGCTCCATGTGTGGCTGTCCTCATCCAGTGTGTGTTCAAGAGCGCTTTGGGGTGGAATACGCCTAGAAGCGAGCTCTACTTCTGTGTGAACTCTACGAGAGCAAGACATGGGTTTTGCTTATTTCTGTGCCCTAGGAAGCAGTACAGTGGGACGCAGAAGATACAAATGCTGGTTGGATTTGGTTACAGCTGTCTATTGAGAACCTTTGTGTTTGCTGAAGTTTTGAAAGAGAGAGGGAGGGGGGGAGAGAAAGATTGATTGATTGATTTGGGGAAAGGAGTTGTGTTTTCAAAACCTCAAATCTGTTTTGGCTCCCTCCTGTAGCAACAGCCATCAGCTTTAACAGTCTTATTTTCCCCTGAAGAGACCTTACCTTACATCTGCTCAGGTATCTGCCTTCTCTCCCTGTTGGTAAAAATGTCTGAAACTGTGGGGAAGCACGGGACTTGGTTGGAATGTCTATAAGGAGGATTCTCCAAAAGGTCGGGGCCTCTGAGGGGACCTTGCCCACCTACCTTGACTTTTCCAAACAAGTCTGATCCCCTGGGTATTTTGCTAGAATCTCTAGGTTTAGTCTTTAAGACCTGACCTTGTAGAAGCATGTGCTTTCTCAAGGATACTTACCCTGCTGGTTGTATCTAGAGGTTAATTTTAGTTCAAGCTGTTGTTACAATAAAAAGCTAAGTAGGCAGGCAATCAGGGCTATTTGCTCCTAAAGCAAACTAGCCCCTTAGCTTCTCTTTTACAGAAACGTGTGTCAGAGTAATCATTCACCTGTCGCTCAGTAATCATTCACCTGCTGGTCAGCCCCAGCATGAAATGATTATGAGAGACTGGATGAAATGCATGTGGACCATTCTACCAAAATAGGCATTACCTGACAACCGAAATCCAAATTGGATTTCATTTGCTAAAGGATGTGACTTTGTCCTTAGTAGTAAGTTTATAGTGTGAAGACAAAACACACCAGACCATTAAGTGGATGACTTTACTTAGGTTATTGCATCAGGAAAAATGCTCATTAGGAAGGAATGAACACCTCAAAACAAAAATGAGGATCTAGGGTTTCGTAGAGGCAGGTATGCAAGAGTCACGAGGAAGCGCAAAGACAAGCCTTATCTCTGATAGGCAGGTGGTCCTTTGTGGCTTAGCTGGAACACAAAAAGGTGGGAAGATTGCTCAACTGCTTTCTGGGAGCACAGGGCTCATATAAAAAGTTCCACACTGTCAGCGGACTCCAGTCTCTTTGTGTTTGAATCCTGCTTCCATCACTTAGTAGCTGTGTGACCTTAAGCAAATTACTAAACCTCTCTGTATCTTCATTTCTTCATCTATCAAATGAAACTAATAATGGTACTTACCTCATGGAGATGTTGTAAGGATTAAATGAGATGAAGCATATAAAGTGCCTGGCATTATATATGTGTTCACTGAATGTTACTTAGATTTGTAAATATTCTGAATAGAAATTGGGTTTACAAGGAGGGACAAAACTTGCTGGGGCTCTCATATCACACTTTATAAAATGCAAGGAGCCTCATTCAGATAAGACACATTGTTTTTATGCCTCCCTAAAATGTTGACGCAAAGAAATGCTGAATACATACAAATGGAATAACTTAGAAACTTTCTTTTAAAATGCTAAGTGATAAAATCACTTAAACAATATGTGAATCCTTTTCTTGTGTATATGTGTAAATAGTTTTCATTTATATACAATGGTCCAATGGAATTTGTTTAAACAAATAGTTTAAGATGATGACCCTTTATTATTTCATTTTGGGGAATGTTAGTCTTTAAAATTATATTTTGGCTGATTTAAATAGTAATATTAAATTAGATACATTTTATTTTAGGAAAATAGTTTTAAAAATATGTTTTCAAGCTATCTATCCTCAATAAAATGAAGGGGAGCACTGAGGGGAGGCCTCTATTGTATGCCAGGGACAGTGGTAGGCACTCCCCATATTTTCCTTTCTTTACAGTAATCCTGTGACAGAAGTATTATTAACTCAATTTTACATTTGAAAAAAAACTGGGTGAGTCTCAGATTAAATAATTTGCCGAGATCATGAAGCTAGTTACCAGCAGACATGGATTCCCACTTAAGGGCTCAGCTGTTGAGGGGGAAAAAAGTGGTTTTCATGTTCATAATACCACCCATTACCATGTCCTGCTGTTTCACCAAGCTGGTTTGAGAATCACAGATGCACAGATCACTGAAATTCATCAAATGATTCGATTTAGAATCCCCATTTCAGATATCCTCTAAATTATAGTCCTAATATTTCCTGGGGGCTTAACTACATGCTAGGCACTGTTGTAAGCACTTTACATGTGATAAAGCTCACTTAATCCTCCCCAAATCCAATGAGGTAAGTGCTATTATTCTTCTCATATTTACAGATGAGGACACGGAGACATAGATAGGTTGGGTGATTCCCTGAGGTGGTACAGCTAGTAAATTATAGAGCAAATCCAGGCACCTGGTGCCAATGCTCTTAGCACTCTTATACTAGCTCTGACACCAAAACAGAGTGGAATAATCAGTTTGAAGTGTGTACATCTATGAAGTGGTTTAGAGAGATTAAAGAACATTTGAATTAATTGTCCCAAACCAACAGAAACCTGTCAGGTTGGCTATTCAGGTTCAAGTCACTCTATAGTTATCGCATGAATTTTATTTTTTTTAAATATATTTTTATTGATTTCAGAGAGTAAGGGAGAGGGAGAGATAGAAACATCAATGATGAAAGAGAATCATTGACAGCTGCCTCCTGTACGCCCCCCACTAGAGAGTAAGCCCCTGACCAGGAATCAAACCGTGACCTCCTGGCTCATAGGTCAATGCTCAGCCACTGAGCCACGCCCGACCAGGCATTCCATGAATTTTAAAGGAAAATAATGAAAACGGCCAGACATTAAATGATTCACCCCAGTATATGCACAATTGCCCAGGTTTCTTTGTTTCGGTAGTAATTGGGATGTCTTACTTCAGTTTAATGACACTGGTGAGAATTCAAGTCCTTTCTCAGACACTCCAAATGCTCCTTGTTTCTAATTTCTTAGTGCATATATTGACCATAATCTGAACTCCACTTGAGAAAGCAGCTTAGACTTTGAGGCCAGAGTTGACCTTTGAAATCATGAAGCAGTTGTAAGACTACAAATCATAATCTCAGCTCATGTCTGAGTGCAACTGACAAGAAAACAGAGGACCCAGAATCCTCTTCAACTAGGAGCATGTAAAATTGCCACAGAACTTTGAAACACCTCTGCTTTATCCAGTACCTGTCACTAGCTCTGACTCCTTGCTTCACCATCTGTCCTGTGCTTTTGTTATTACTGCAAACTAATTTGGTTGGCTGTGGAGCAGGTATCTATACTAATAAAAGGGCAATATGCTAATTAGACTGGATGTCTTCGGGACATCCTTCTGGATGTCCTTCTGGACAAAGCCACAGTGTCAGGGCCGAGGCAGAGGTAGTTAGGGGCGATCAGGCCGGCAGGGGAGAGGGGTTAGGGGGGGTTCAGCCAGGCAGGCAGGTGAGTGGTTAGGACCCAGCGGTCCTAGATTGCAAGAGGGATGTCCCGGATTGGAGAGGGTCCAGGCTGGGCTGACCCCCCTGCCCCCCCCCCCCCCCAATGAATTTCGTGCACTGGGCCTCTAGTTGTTTCATAATCTACAGTGTGTCTCAGTGTCACACAGTAACTCTTTTTTCTGGCAACTTTATTTTTTTTCAACTTCAGATACAGCATATGGGTTAACCTTATTTTTTAATTCATGGCACTCCATTATCAATTGGGTATGCAAGGCCCTTGTTTATTCATTTATGCAAAAATCTCATTCTGTTTCTTTCTTCACTCAGCACCTCACCTTAAAAAGTCTAACCATGTTTTTGAGTATATATTTAGACTGTTGCTTCTAACTAATGCCCAGTTTTCCACCCATTTTTACCCATGTTCACCACAGAAATGGACATGCACATTGCCTTCAACTCACCAATTCTACTAATAATGCTGCCACAAATATCTAAATACATATTTTCTTATGGGTGAGAATTCCTCTGGATTCCTGTACCAGGCAGTGGAAATGCTGGGTCATAAATAACATATGAATCAGTCAGGGTCCTGCTGGAAAACGAAAGCCACTCTGTGTAAAACCAAGGGACTTTAATGCAGGGAGTAGGTTACAGAGCTGATGGAAAGATCCTGAAGTCAAACAGGATCTGAGGTAACAGAGATTAGCAATAGCAGGAAAGCTCTACCACATTGAAACTGCAGGAATTACTTGTAACAGGAGCCCGAGTCTCCTGTTACACACAGCCCCTTGAATTATAGCCTCTCTGCTTAATAAGGCTGGGAAGTCACTTCCAGTCTCTACAGCTCAGCAGTTTCAATGAAACAGACC
>NW_005876735.1:5479-9636 GCF_000147115.1 Myotis lucifugus | reverse complement strand
GGAACACAGTTTCAAGGGCAGGATGTCGCCAAGCCAGATCACGCTATATGTGCTCAGGTGTGAAGTGTTGGGTGCACCCGGAGGGCCAGAGCGTCCCTCTGTGGGTCCATCTCCCTGCCAGGGTTTCCACTGGGAGACAGCGAATCCAGAGCAGGCCAGCACCCACCACTGCATTATCTCATCCCTGTGCACCAGGGTGCTTTCTTCCTCCCAGGCTCCAGCTCCTTAGCCAGGTGCTGTTCTGCTGATCCCAGGTGCACAGGCATTCAGTGAGACTGATTGGGCTTACCTGCCTGGACACACCAGGAGCCATATTGAGCCCCTGTCCCTCACATGCCAGGGTGGCACCGGAAAATCCACAGGTTAGCTAGCAGGACACATCCAGGAGGTGAGGCAAGCTACACCTGTATCCTAGGGACCCTGTTTTCTACTCCCTAGGGATCATGGTTTCTACTCCCACCCTTTCCCAGTTGTTACTAACCCTAAGTAAGGACAAAGCACTTGGTCCTCAGATGCCTCATTATTGCGTCATTCCGATGCCCTCCTAACTAACTTCCGCTTTTCTCCTGCCTAGAGAATTGCTATCTCCTTAAGGGTGTGGAGGGAGAAGAAAGCTTTTACTAACATTATTTATTCTTCACAAATTTAAAGTTTGGGGAACAAATATTGACTACTGCTACTTTTGAGATTAAAAATTTCTTTCTAGTAACTTATTTCTCTGTCATAACTTTTAACAGCTATATTAAAATGAATACAAATTTATTTATTTGTTTTTTGTATTTTTTAAATCTACACAAAGGAAAGAAGGTATATAGGACCTTCATTGATGCCTGAATTGGGGGTGGGGTGGGGCAGTGGCCAAAGGTGGGAACACAAGGAAGAGAGAAAAATTAACTTCAGCTAAGATATCAAAATATTATCAGACTATACTTGCTTTCTTTTGTGTTACTGGGCATGAAACCTGATCTGGGAAATGAGATTAAATGGGCCTGAAGCATAAAGGGCCATGGTCGTAGTCAGTCCTGACATAAACGACAGGAAAATTTTCAGTAAAGATCTCATAAAGGGAGTTTATCCTTCCACAGAGATATTAGTTCAGGGTCACTGAGGGATTAGGTAACTGGGTGGATACCTCAGGAATCCCACAATAGGTAACAACTGGGAAAAAATTCAAGAGTTTGGGGGAGAATTCTGAGAGGTATGTGAGATCTGAGGGAGCTGCAGCACCTGTAGTCAGAGAAGAAGTGAGAGGATGAGTGTAGGAAGCGAGAGGTAATGTGATGAACGTGGCCAGGAAATAGTGCTGCCATCCAGCATGTCCACTCTCTGCTTTTGGATGGCAATGCACCTGCAACGACACAGACATGAGATCTAGTGGCTCCTGTGCTACCATTATGTTGTTTCTCAATTCTGTTCTTCAACCACACTTGTGTCCTCAGTCTCCTCCCACTTTCCTTCCTTCTGCTTTTTATATCTGAATACTTACCTTCCCTTCATAAGGGCCCTTGTTGTCTTGAGACACCACCTGGGCGCAGGCCCTGGATAATGAAGATGGCGCCTGTGATGATGCCCACGAGGCCCATGGCCAGCCCCAGGGCACAGACCACTGTCTCCATCAGCTCTGACATGGGGACTGGAATCTCAGGCTCTGTGGGTGTGAGGTTTTGGAGGTCAGAATACAGAGAGAGTTGCTGTGCAGGTATATGGGGTTGGTTCTGTAAAGATGTGGGGCATGGGGCTTAGTGAGAGGGTGCAGTCTATCATTAGAAACCCTTAAAGTGTTAGTTTTAGGGCCACGAGTTAGGGGATCATAGGCAGATGTTCAGACTTGACAGAGGAAAGAAGGCACCAAAAGGCATAGGGCTCTGATGGAGGCCAAAGCATAGCAGCATTAGCATGAAAGTGCAAAAAAGACACTGGAAGGCAGAGGGACCTCGATCTCAGCAGGGCTGAATCAGCATAGATTGCTCCTGCTGTGATGGCAATGGCTCCGGGCAATTTCCTGACGGGATCATCTTTACACTGTTTACCAGACTTTACCTTTGATCTGCCTGCATGCATTGCTAAAGGCAAATGTGTAATCAAACTGAATAAAAAGCAGGCAGGACCCAGACTTGTGGTTCCTCTTCTTGCAAAGAGGTTTCCACCTGCCCCCCCCCCCAATGCCTTCAAAATCCATATTTCTTATACAGTGTATTCATTGTGTGTCATTGGCCCTCCTGCAAGTTATCCTGAACCACCAGGCAGGTCGTGGCAGGGCTCATACCCACCCCAGCGCTTCAGGAGTGGCTGGTTCAGCCCCCAGTGCTCCACCTTGCAGTCATAGACATTGTCAGCAGAAGGGAGGAAGGCGAGGTAACTGAACTTGAGGAAGGAATCATCACTCTTGGACAGGAAGCTGGTTTCAGAAACACCCTGCGTGACTGAGTGCCCGTTGCTCAGCCACGAGATGTTGATCACAGGAGGGAAGATGTTGTCCACGGCACAGATGAGGGTGTTGGGCTGGCCCAGCTCCACGGGAGCCTTGGGAAACACAGTCACCTCAGGAACCTCTATGGTGAGGAAACAGCACTGGGTTAGAATCGTGGGCAGCTCTGCCCTGAGGTCCCTGCCTCCTGGAGGGCCCTCCCACCAACGTTTCCCCATTGGAAAGCAGAGATGCTCTTGTTCCCTCTGCTTGTGAGCCGCTGTACACTGCCCGCCCGTCATCCCCACACCTTTCTCTCTGTGGGCCCCTGGTTAGGGTGGACGTCTATGGGACCAGTCCTTTAAGGAGTTGAGGATTGCAGTGTGGGTGCAAGAATCTGTATTTCATGGAAACATGTGATTTGTAAGAAGGGAGAGGATGAGGGTTCAGCAAATTCCATGAGAAGATCTGGGACTCCTTAGAAAGGAGCGCATTTTATAGAGTGAAGGGAATCTATCCGAGTGAAGAAGGGAGTGAGGCCTGGTATGAAGGGTAGATTCAGGAAAGAGACAGGATGGTGGACACATACTATTGGGAGCAGTCTTATAGTTGGAGCGTTCAATCAGGAGGTGCAAGTTGTATTTTAACATAGCCATGTTTCTCAGTGCATTCCGAGTGTCAAAATATTTAAATTCACTGAACCCAGGCAGCCAGCAGACAGTCTCCTTCTTGGACAGGTCCGCGTAGAACTCCTCTTCTCCATCAAATTCATGGGTGTACTGGCCGAAGGGACCGTAAGACTGGAAGACATTTATGCCATAGGCCCCAACGTGGTCAGCTGATGAGTGAGGTGGGAGCAGGGAGGTGCAAAACACAGGAGAGAAAGGATCTCGTTAAACAAAGTGACAAGAAACATTGTGGGCTGCACCTTTGGCACAACCTGCAGACAGTCCCCAGCACCTGCTCCCTCCCCTGGCTGTCCTGTTAGAATCCAGCTGCCTCTCCACTCCTATGGTTGCTCTTGTCACAGGAACAGAATTCCACAGGCCTGTTTACTGCTATTCTCTGCCCACCTAGCTCAGCGCCTGGCACCTCTTGGGCTTAAGATAAATACTGAAATGGGCAGAACAAGGAATGAATGACCATGGCCTTAGCTTTCTTTTCAGAGATTCAGTTCACCTCCCTCTGCTTCATAAGTTTTCTCTCTCGATTTCTTCATCGGTTAATAACACATTCATTGTGGGTCCTCTCCCCTCAGGACTGGCTCAGAATAGAACATGTGCTATACAAGAATTCCTTCCTCCTTTTATTTTTTTAACCAACAAAAGCACACATAATATTATTTTAAAAGAATTGCCTCTATTTTAGGGACTAAGAAAGAGCATGAGCCCTGCCATGGTGGCCCAGTGGTTGAGCATCAACCTATGAACCAGGAAGTCATGGTTCGATTCCTGATCAGGGTACATGCCCCAGTTGTGGGCTTGATCCCCAGTAGGGGGCGTGCAGGAGGCAGCTGATCAATGATTCCCTCTCATCATTAATGTTTCTATTTCTCTCTCCCTCTCCTGTAGTCTCTGAAATCAATAAAAATATATTTTAAAAAAAGAAAGAGCATGATAAGGGCAGTGACAATATTACAAAACACATAAAAGTAAACATGCTTCTAAGGTCTCTTTGTGTGTGTGTTTGTTTAATCCTCACCTAAGGATATATATATATGTGTGTGTGTGTGTGTGTGTGTGTGTGTGTA
>NW_005876735.1:0-5379 GCF_000147115.1 Myotis lucifugus | reverse complement strand
ATATATATATATATATATATATATATATATATATATATCTAGTATATTAGTTTAACCCTTACCCAAGGATATTTTTCCATTGATTTTTTTTTAGAGAGAGTGTAAGAGAGAGAGGAAGACAGAGAGAAATATTGATGTGAGAGAACACATTGATTGGTTGCCTCCTGTACTCGCCCTAACCAGGTCCTGGGCTGGGAGGAGCCTGCAACTGAGGTCCATGCCGTTTGGTCTGCAGGTTGATGTCCTATCCACTGAGCCAAACTGGCTAGGGCCCTGAGTATATTTATTTATTTTTTTATTTTTTTGAGCGAGAGTGGGAGGGAGGGGAGGAAGGGAGACAAAGAGAGAGAATCCTCTCAGATTGATGGGCTGCTTCCCACACATGGCTCTGGAGATGAACCTGCAACCCAGGTACCTGCCCTTGACCAGGAATCAAACCTATGACCTTTCCGTGTGCAGGCTGATGCTCTAACCACTTAGCAACCAGCCAAGGCTAAGGTCTCTGCTTCTGTAACAGGGTGGTCCTTAGGGGAAAGCACCTGGTTTCCTCTGAAATGAAACTGGAAACTTCATTACACTTTGGATTCCTGTCATTTCCCACCCTCTTCTTTTCTTGAAGGACGTTACTAAACCTCTCCTTTTTCTGACTCAACACTTACCTTGTTGGGGACTCCGGGAAAACTCTAGCCCTTTCCTCGAATGGACAGTGTACTTGTCTGTGGCAGCCAGCGCAGCTGACTCCCAGGTGGGCATGACTGGACAACTTGTCTGAGCCTTTTACCATTTCCTCTTCCCTACCTTCCATTTCCTGAGTTTCAACAAGGTTTCAGACATTGCCAGGAGCGAGGAGTATAACACGGACCATGCATGGTCTCTGCCAGCGAGGAGCTTCATGAATAGGGGAGTCGGGTGAGTAAGGAGCCAATAGGTGTAGTGTGCTGAGTCCTCCACAAATACCTCACCTGCCACTCAAACCAGACATTAAACTTTCATGCTCCTTGGTCTTTACAAGGGTCTGTTTTCCTCCCTCAAATTATCTTCTAGGATTTTCTGGACACCTCCAGTTCATTCTTGAAGTGTCTGCTTAGTTACCAACTTCTTAGCTAAGTCCCCTCATTAAACATAATTTTGACCACATTATGATTTCCAGCCCCTCCATCCAAATGTCCTCTTTGCAAGTTTATTCCTCATCCCCACCCAGCATGACCCCCTTGGTTGGCCACTTAAAGGACCCTCCATCAAAGCCTTCTTGTCCTTGTAACGAATCCTCTTGATTCCATTTCCAACATGAATATATGTGATTATCCTTTTCATCTGCACGTGTCCTGGCTGCACGCTGCTGCTGAGGGACCTCACTGCGCCAGCTGGAACTACTCACTTTCCGTTTCAGTCTTACTGGGCCCACTGTCCTGTGCAGCAGCTGCCCTGCTCTGGGCACAGTATTGTCCTATCGCTAATCTGAGCTCCCTCCAGGGGCAGACAGCATGTCTCTTCATCTGAGTCCCCAGCACTGAGCTCCTGGTGCTCAAACTGTGTAGCAAATGTCATTGCTATTCTTCAGGACTACAAAGATTTGGGGAAGACTGACAGACATGAAGGTAGCAACATCCTGTGAAAGTTAGACTCAGTGGTGATGGCTGCATTATGACTCCTAAGCCCTAAGCACTGTTGTTAGATTGGCTTTTATTTTTCCATAAAAATATTAAAAGCTTATATTTTATGACCATATTGGTATAAAGGCAAATATAATTCAGGCTAAATTAAACTAGTTTCTTTTACCCTAAAAGTTCATTTTTTTCTTCTAATTTTAAAAGAAAGGAAAACATTTTTATGGGGTCCTATAGGCATTGCGGGCCCTTGGCCCTTTGCCCACTGTGGGGGGTACGTCAAGCCAGACCAGAGCACTCTGGAGTGACATTGAGAAAAGGGGACGTGGACGTACTCTGGAGAAGCAGACAAAACTTTCCTACCAAACCAAGAAAGCTTGGGAGCAGCCATCTATATATTTAAAAGCCTAAGGGACTGTTACGACTGGTTGACCGGTTGCTATGATGATCACTGATCACCAGGAGGCAGACTCTCCATGCAGGAGCTGCCCCTTGGTGGTCAGTGCGCTCCCACAGCCAACCTCCTATGGTCCCTCCCTGAGGCAGGCCAGCCCTGATTGGCCCTGATTAAGACTGGGCGAGATGGCCCTCAGCAGCCCTATCCCTGTCCAGGCTGACGGACCCCACCTTTACACGAATTCGTGCACTGGGACTCTAGTGGTTAATAACCTCATTGAAGATCAGAGTAACCTTTAGTTCATTTCCCCTTTGAACTACAGTGCTTGGTTTTTCTACTTTGCTTTTGTGAATCTACTCTTCTTGCCAATAAAACAACAGGAAAAAGAACCAGGAATAGATCCTGGAAAGAAAGGAGGGTAAAGGAATGATGAAGAGAGGGTGGAAAGGTGAGCAACAGAGGTGGAGTAGCCCAGGGGACCAAACCATGATTGGATGCCCAATCTTCCTCTTACAGAGCTTCCTTAGATGTGGTAAAGGACAGGCCTTTTGGGCTGACAGTTTGAGACTAATGTAATTTAATTCACCATGTTTCATCATAAAGTTCACAATTTTAAAATAAAAGTAAAGATATTCCCTACTTTGTTAAAGAATAATTATACAGCTATACCTGTAATAGTAGTAATTTTAAATATCATTGACATTTATTGCTCTTCATTACTTGGGAAGCACACGTAATACCTACTTTACTTGATTTTTTGTAAGGTGACGCATAAGCGGTAACTGAGAGTAAGTGAAAACCATGTGATAAAATGACTTGTCTTTAGGCCCTCACTGGGTTGTTTTCCCACTCCCCACCCGTGCCAGTTCTCAGCTTGGAAATGTATGTGAATCTGAGACAAAGAAAAGAACCCTTCTTTATATCTACATAGAACACATAATTCATGAAACTCTTTACCCCAAGGTAAACTACAGGAGAAATATTCATAAAGCTCCAAAAGTTGGTCAGAAAAATTTGGGAGCAATGGTTCATCATGAATTTTAGTAACAGAACATCCATTTGTGAAAACACCCCTAATCTTTGAGGCAATCACGCATGAAAACCATAGAGCCTCCCGGCTATATTCATGGATCCAACATAAGAACCAGGATGATGGCCGTGGTGCAGTGTGCAACAGCTCAGGTAGCAGAGACTGGATGGGGACTCTGGTTTCCCAAAGGAGGAAGGACCATAATTTTTGGATCTGCTTAATATTGAGGATGCCTTTGAGGAATCACTACTGTTTCTATGCAAATCTCTATCTTTTTTACCCTCCAACTCTGTTTCCCCAGTCCAGTCCCCACGTGGCTCAGCGGAGCACTCACCCACAATGTCTTCACCTCCACAGCGACCCAGGACGGTGGTCAGGGTGAGGGCCCCCCAAATCAGGGCTCTGTTTAGGTTCATCCTCTTCTCAAGGTGGTCTCAGCAGTTGCTACTCTGAGTTGTAGAGCAATGATGAGGACCAAGCGGAGAAAGAAATCTATAACCCCCAAACTAAACCCTGTAGGTCAGGTTCTGGCCAATCAGAAACCACCCCCTGTGATGACACCTCAGTTGCTGGTTGAAGAGTGTGTATTAGGAGGCTTGTCAGGGACTGGGAAATTCCAGGGTTCTGAGGTTCTGATGCAGCCTCCACTCCAACTGAGGGAATTCTCCATGAAAGGAGGGAAGGTAAGAAATCAGAATCTCCTCTCCTGGGTGTGCCTGCTGGTTCTCACAGACCTAAATAACCAGAACATGAACATTGTCTGAGCCACAAAAACAGCTAAGCACACTTCTCTCCTGGGTAGCATGAATGACTGCTGTTCCTTTTTATTACTTTTTAATTGATTGATGAGAGAGAGAGAGAGAGAGAGAGAGAGAGAGAGAGAGAGAGAGAATAAGAGAAAATTGATTTGTTGTTCCACGTATTTGTGCTTTCATTGGTTGCTTCTTGTATGTGACCTGAGACTGAACCCGCAACCTTGGCATATCCAGACGAGGCTACCCGGCCAGAGCTGACTGCTGCTTCTCTGCCAATTAGAGCTTTAGCTTCAGTATTGCCTTCCTTCCTTCCAGGTAAAATGTATTAAGATGCCCAATTATAGAACTACCTACCCCAGCACCCACTTCCTAACAGAATCCAATTAAGAACAAAGTCTCTATTTCTCAAATCTTTCCCAAGATAACCTACAAGCCCAAACCCTGAGGTTAATGATCAGTTTTATGTGTCAGCTAGGTTATAGTCTCCAGATAGTCAACAAACGTTGATATTTTGTAGATGTGACTAAAGCCCACAACCCATTGACTAAGTGATAGAGGTCATGCTGGATAGTGTGACTGAGCTGGATCTGTCACCTAAAGAGTCCCAGAGCAGAGTGAGGCTTCCCTGATGGAATGGATTCTTCTCTGGGCTTTGCGCTGGGCCGAGAGTTCCAGCTGCCCTCCTGACAGTGGTCTGCCCTGTGGATCTTGGACTTGCCCAGTTCCCCACAACTGTGTAAACTATCCCTGCAATAACTCTCTGAATAGACTTCTCCTCCGGATTCTGCTTCTTTGGTTCCAACACCCACCTACTGAGATGCCTCACAATTCCCCAAAGTGAGTGTCTCCCTCACTGCGATGACATAACAACAGCTTGTTCACCCACAACTGTGCTCCCCATGGCCTTGGCTGGGGCATTGACTGCACCCCATTAGGTTGTTGTGAGGAATATACACATACTGCACTTGGAATGAATTCCTAGGACTCTTTAAATATACCTGTCATGCTTTAATACCAGTCCTATTTTATAAGGAGGACCCTGAAGCACAGAGGTGAGGTGCCCAGGCTCACACAGCTGGTAAGTGGCAGAGATAAAATTTCATGAGGCAAGCCATGAGGCCTTGTTGGGGAGGGTTCTTCTTCTGTGTGGATTCAGAATCCAGTGCACTGAAATAATTAGGATAGAAATTTGAACCTATAGGTGGCTTTATCATTTTCTGGGGGGTCTGTTGTTGTGAATAAAGAGCTTCTACTTTAGCATGGCTGTCATGGCTCAGTGGTTGAGTGTCGACATATGAACCAGGAGGTCATGGTTAGATTTCCAGTCAGGGCACATGCTGGGGTTGCAGGCTCCATTTCCAGTGGGGAGAGTACAGGAGTCAGCCAATCAATGATTCTCTCTCATTATTGATGTTTCTCTCTCTCTCTCTCTCTCTCTCTCTCTCTCTCTCTCTCTCTCTCCCTTCCTCTCTGAAATCAATAAAAATATATTAAAAATTACTAGACACTACTCAGGGTTGTTGTAATTAACATTTATAACAGTCTCATAGAAAACCTGTACATTTTCAAATTATTTAGTTCTGACTTCCA
>NW_005876734.1:0-9538 GCF_000147115.1 Myotis lucifugus | reverse complement strand
CCTAGTCCTTCACCACCCTATTGTCTGTGACCATGGGTTATGCATATATGCATACAAGTTCTTTGGTTGATCTATTCCCACCCACCCACCCCTGCCTTCCCTCTGAGATTAGACAGTCTGTTCCACGCTTCTATGTCTCTGGATCTATTTTGTTTATCAGTTTAGTTTGTTCATTAGATTCCACATATGAGTGAGATCATGTGATAGAGGGACCTGGAGAGTATTATATTAAGTGAAATAAGTCAGTCAGAGAAATACATTTATCCTTAAACCAGAAAACGTCACAGTGGAAACACCTCCAGGTTCAGGTGCACATTTTCTTGTAAACACCTTATTTTGATTGGGGGTGGTAGAAGTTTTTTGGGATCACTGATATCTCTATCTTTAAGGGGTTCTGACTCCCTAATTCTCCAGTTCTAATTCTTGATTCTAGAAACTAACAGGGCCACTCCTGTGAGGGTAGACTCCTCTCCCATCTTTCTAAAGTCAACAATTCCTCTTAAGACTATGTTATTTCTGGCGGGATAATATTTCCATTGAACATCTTCCGGGGCCAGCACAGGGCAGCCCTGTGGCAGCAATGTCCTGGAAGACATTGAGTTGCTCACAGATGCTAGTATTCTGAAAGGTCATTGAAAAGAAATGTCATTATAATAGATGACATGAGAAAAGTAGAGAAAAATAAAAATGGAGTCCTCCCCATACTTTAAGAAAAAGAAGAAGCTAAAGCTTGATTAATAAATGACCTGAACCCGGGCCTACCTGAAAACAGCTTTGTTCTCTATATTGAGATGAATAATTATCTCATCTCCAAAGAATGTTGCATCAACAGGGGACTCTGTCAGGGGTTTGCTTCCAGCTGGGGGTTAGGAGCCACTGCCTCAGACACAGGCCACAGGACTACTAGGTAGGAAGAGGTGACCAGAGAGGAAAGGAGACACAGTGAAACAGTGGCCCCAGGAAGGGGTCAGATAATCTACATCCAGTGCCTGACAGCAGGGCTGCATTCTCAGTCCTGGTCTGGGTCAGCTGGCTGGGAACCAAGAGGGGCCACTGTTAGAAAAAGGGCAGTTTCGGTGATGCAGAGTAGGATCCCTCAAATTGGGTTTTGAGGGTCAGCTCCAGACCTAGCTCCCAGAGGAAGCTTTCCCTGAGCAAGTCCATGTCTAGTCTCCGTTATGCCTTTCTCCTTTGTGTGCTGCCCAAGCTCCCTCCCTTCCCTATCATAGCACACATCCCACTGGACTGTGAGTGCCGGTCTACTTCTCTACCTCTCCATGAGCCTATGAGCGTCTACAAAGGTTTGCCTGGGAGCCACTATACCTGTCGCTCCTGTTCTTAGCAGCATATCCAAACACCTGCAGAACTTTAAAAAAGTACAAATGCTGGCGCTCTACCCCAGAGATTCTAATTTAATTGGCCCAGAATAAAGCTCATATCTATATGTTTTTAAAAGTCCTCAGGTCTTTCGAATGTACAACCTGAAGAGTGGGAATCACTGACTTAAACTACCTTTGGTGCCTGAGAAGTAGGAGCCCAGTAAAGTGGTTGATGGATACCTGAGTGAATGAATGAATGAATGAATGGATGAATGAATGAGTGACTCAATGATGGCTTCAGTCAACTAGGATTCAGTTAGAACAGAGCAGGAACTGGTCAGACGTATATAACTCCATGGCTTCAGTGCTTTGCTAGCAATATGCCAAGTTAAATATATTAATAACAAAATGAAGATGTTTATGTTTATTTCATTTATTTTAAAACCTATACAGTAACTCCATATTTACATACTCCAGATTTTAAAGTCTTATTCAGTACAATGTAATGATCAATAAGCAAAATAGACTAAAAAAGAGAAGAAAAGGAAACGCAGAGGGTTTCTTGCAATAAGTTCTTCTGTTCACATATCTGCTGGGAAGTGGAAGCTATCGGTTCCCTACTTCTCTTCTGACACGTTATCCATTCTGTCCATAACAATCCCTTCTATGTCAATATATTGTCCTTGCTAAATTACAATAGATTAGAGCAATTCTGGATTAAAATGTCAGAGCAATCTATTATTACCAAGCTCTGACACCTTTTCTACAGAGGAGTTAATTTGTGTATGCTGCCTCCTGCAGAGTAGCTGCCTCAAAGTAATGGTGAGAATTACATTTTACTATTTCTACACTAGCCTCTGGTTCTTGTTTTTTGGCCTGCAATAATGTCTTTAGTATTAAATGATCTCTCAGCCAAAGATCTGACCCTGGGACCTGCTGTTGATAACTGCAGTCATCTCTTGGATCTGTTTGTGTTGTCCATAACACAGCTAATTTTTTAAAATGGCTTTGAATGTTGCTCCTTGAGAATATTCTGCTGGGTAGGCATTCTTGACTGATTATTTAAGGAAGTCAATTCTGTTGTCAGATAGGTATCTATTACCGGATCACCATGGACACTGCTCCATTTACCCATCAGTGCACATTACACATTCCCTCTCAATGCATTAAATTACTTGATCACATGCTGCATTCAGCAATTTCTTCATGATATCTGCTTGGCAGGATAGATAACATACCGGTCAAAATGACAACCACATCAGGGCAGAGAGGGAAAGCACAGGGTTTTATATCAGTAAACTGAATGTGTCATCTATATTTTTTCACTCTAATCTTCTGTTTCTTTTTGTATATTTAAACATTTTATTTAAGAAGTGGTAGATGCTCACTAAAAACAAATCAGATAATATGAAAGTGTGTTATCAGAAAGCTAATAAACTCAGCTGATTCCATCCCTACTATGTGTACTTTAAAGTTTATTCTCCCAGACCTTCAATTATACACATATAAAACTTATATTCTTTCCCCCCACCCCCCCAAAAAAATTATATAACATGCATACTGTTAGGCTATTTGACCTTTCACACTCATCATTTCATATCTTATATACAGATTTCCTTTTTAGTGTGGGATTTATGATATTTCATAATAACATGATGATATACTCACTATTTCACTACTTATAAATATACTAGTGGCCCGGTGCATGAAATTCGTGCACATTAAAAGGGGATTAATTAGAGGAAATATTTTAATATTGCTATTTGCCCTTTCTCTATAATCTAAGTGTCAGAGATGAAAGAAAATTAGTAAAATGTATATGAAAATCTTCCTCCTGTCAGAGTCTGGGGCGCACCACAGGACTCAGAGTCAAGTCCCCACCTATCCATGTGCAACTCAAAATCACACGAGACCAAGACCCGGCTGCCCCACCCCCATTGGGCTAGATCCAAACCTGGCCGGTCCCACCCTTGTCAAGCCCCTCTGGGCAGGGGGCGCGGCCTGAGGTCCCCCAGCCCGGGCCAGGGCGGAGAGCTGTGCCTTGAGATCCCCTGTCAGCCCCGCTGGGTTGGGGACATGGCCTAAGATCCCCTGCCAAGCCCTGCCAAGCAGAGGGCGCAGCCTGAGGTCCCAGGCCCGGGGTGAGGGGAGCAGCCTAAGGTCCCCTGGCCCAGCACTGGGGCAGGGGGGCGCACCTTGAGGTCTCCCATCAAGCTCTTCTGGGCAGGGGGCGTGGCCTGAGGTCCCCTGTCAAGCCCCACCAGGCAGGGAGTGTGGCCTCAGGTCCCCTGGCCCAGTGCCAGGGTGGGGGACATGTCCTGAGGTCCCCCAGCCTGGCGCCAGGGTTGGCAGCACAGCCTGGGGTCCCCTGTCAAGCCCCACGGGGGCGGTGGGGAGGGCATATTCTCAGGTCCCTGCTGATTGCTCGTAAGGCTCATTATGGGAACTCAGCCTCCACTGTGGGTGCCGCCATCTTTGTGGCGAAGTGATGGTCAATTTGCATAGTCCCTCTTTGTTATATAGGATAGGATATAGGTAATTTTTTAACTATTTAAAAAATGTTGCCATTAACATCTTTGTTTATATACATCTTTGTGTATTTTTGCAAGTATTTCTGTATGACAGACTCATCGAAAGGAAATTGCTAGGAGATGAACAGTTCAATATTTTAATAAACAACAACAACCACAATAATATGAAAGATTGTCTCTGTGACAGGTACTTTTAATAAGTCCCTTGCAGGTAAAAACTTATTTAATCTTTACAATATTTGAATGAGTCCAGTACTACTATTATTCCTATTTTACAATGGAAACAGAGAGAGACTAAATAACTTGCCCAATGTCACTGTGCTTACTATGTGGTGGAGCCTGAATTCAAATCTAGACAATATGGCTTAGAGACTGAGCTCTTACCTTCTGTGCACACTGCCTCATGATTATGTTGCATCTCCAAAACTTAGTTCCCAATTAACATTAGTTATCTACCAGCTTTTTCAGTTGTGGATATTGTTTTTTTTAAATTTAACATTGCAGCTCTTTTAATCTTGGTGTAACTTCGCAATGCAATAAAGGTTAATCAGTAGGAAAAAATCACAGCAATACATGCTGAGACATAATATTATTAAATGCCAAAATGAGTGTTATGAATAAGAACACAGAAGTGGCTCCAAGTGACAGTGAACAAGGGGGACTAGAGTGCCTGGGAAAGCTATGTAAAGATGGCAGAGCTTGGAAGGGGGCAGTATATGAAAGGAAGGCTAGTGGAAAGGGATATTGTTGAGTACATGAGAGAGACATTTGATTGTCCTTAATGGAGGAAGATTTTTAAAGCCAAAAGTTACTCAAGGAATTTGAAATTTCCCCTCAAAGTAACAGGCATTAAAAGGAGAAGAGTAACAGGATGGAATCTTTAATTTTGGAAGCTTAGTCCTGCTAAGTTATATAAAATATAATGAAAGTATATGAAAGCAAAGTGAACTCTTAGGATGTAACAGATATCCGCATAATGAGAAGGTCTTAAACAAAAGAGTAGAATGTTGCACTAACCGGTTTGGCTCAGTGGATAGAGCATCGGCCTGCGGACTCAAGGGTCCCAGGTTTGATTCCGGTCAAGGGCATGTACCTTGGTTGCGGGCACATCCCCAGTAGGGAATGTGCAGGAGGCAGCTGATCGATGTTTCTCTCTCATCGATGTTTCTAACTCTCTATCCCTCTCCCTTCCTCTCTGTAAAAAATCAATAAAATATATTTGAAAAAAAAAAGAGTAGAATGTTGAAGTAGAGAGTGAATCAAACTATATAAAGAATAATGGGCAAGATTTGTTCATTGGTTGGGATTAACAGGTAAAGCAGAGGAAAAGCTCTGTGTGGTTTTCAGTGACTTGAGCTTGGCTAGCAGAATGGTATGAACAAGGTTGGAAATGGGGAAGTTGAAAACTGGAGGTTTGAGAACACCATAAGTTAATTTTTTGACTTGTTGTGGTTAAGCTAAAATGAAAATACTAAGCAAGAATATCTGTTAGACTATTAGAAATGGGGGTCAATATAAAGATCAGGATAAGGACTAGAAACATAGATTTAAAAATTAATAAAATTGAGATGAGAGATGTCACTATAAAACCTAGGAAAGGAGTATTGAGGAGAAATCTAGGGATTAATATTGGGGGATGTCACATCACAAAAAGCTGAAAGAAATGAGGAGGCTATAAAGAAGACAGAAGAAGAGCAATTCATGAATACTTAGTATCCTTCAATTTATTTGTATCATCTTCAATCTCCTTGGTTAAATTTATTGCTAAGTATTTTATTCTCTATTTTTTCTTTTTTAAATATATTTTTATTGATTTCAGAGAGGAAGGGAGATGGAGAGAGACATAGAAACATCAATGATGGGAGAGAATTATTGGTTGGCTGCCTCCTGCATGCTCCACACTCAGGATCGAGCCAGCAACCCGGGCATGTGTCCTGGCCAGGAATCAAATCGAGACCTTCTGATTCATAGGTCAACACTCAGCTACTGAGCCACACCTGCTGGGCAGTATTTTATTCTCTTCGATGCTATGGCAAATGGGATTGTTTCTTAATTTCTCTTTCTGATAGCTTGTTGTTAGAGTGCAGAAAAACAGCAGATTTTTACAGACTGACTTTGTACCCAGCAACTTTACTGACTTTGTCTATTAATTCTAACAGTTTTTTTGAAGGAGTTTTTAGGGTTTTCTATATATAAGATCATGCCATCCAAAAACATGACAGCTCACTTTGTCCTTTCCAATTTGTAAGCCTTTATTTCTTTTTCTTGCCTGATTGTTCTTTCTAGGACTTCCAATAGCATGTTGAATAAAAGTAGCAAGAGTAGGCATCCTTGTCTTATTCCTAATCTTAAGGAAAAAACTTTCAGCTTTTCAGTATTGAGTAGGATGTTTTCTTAATTTCTCTTTCTGATAATTTGTTATTAGTATGTAAACATGCAATCATTTTCTGAATATTAATTTTGTATCCTACTTTGATGAGTTCATTTATTAATTCTAATAGTTTTTTGGTAGAATCTTTGGAGTTCTCTGTATAGATATCATCCACAAATAGTAACAGTTTTCCTTCTTACTTCCTAATTTGTGTGCCTTTTATTTCTTCTTTGCTGCCTAATTGCTGTGACTAGGACTTCCAATGCTGCTAAATAGAAGTGGGCATCCTTATCCTGTTCCTGATCTTGAGCAAAAGCTTTGAGCTTTCCACCATTGAGTATGATCTTAGAAATGGGCTTGTGATATATGGCCCTTTTTAAAATATAAGGACTCTTTTTTAAAAAATTTAAGAGAAATAATTTTTTAAAATTATGTATTGGCTTCAGGTATACAGCTTAGTGGTTGGCCAGTCATATATTTTACATAGTGTTTCCCTTGATATTTCCAGTACCGCAACTGGCACCATACACAGTTATCACAATATTGTTGACTATATTTCCTATGCTTTATTTACTTCCCCATAACTATATTGCAACTACCGATTTGTGCTTCTTAGTCCCTTATACAGCCTTTATTATGTTGAGGTATGTTCTGTCTATATGGACTTTGTTGAGAGTTTTTATCATAAATGGATGTTGAATTTTTTCAAATGGTATCTCTATATCTATTGAAATGATCATATGATTTTTATCTTTCATTATGTTAATGTGGTGTATCACATTGATTGGCAGATGTTTAACCATCTTTGCTTCCTTTAACCATTGTTGCATCCTTAGAATAAATCCCACTTAAGCATGTATATTAACTTCTTACTGTATTGTTGAATTTGGTTTGTTACTATCTTGTTGAATATTTTTGCATCTATGTCTATCAGGGATATTGGTCTGTAACATTCTTTTTTCGTGTGTGTCTGGTTTCTGTATCAGGACAATGCTGGCCTTGTAAAATAAGTTTGGGAGCATTCCCTCCTCCTCAATTTTTTTGGGAAATTTTGAGCAGAATAGGTTTTAAGTCTTCTATAAATATCTGGTACAATTTACCAGTGAAGCCATTTGGTCCCAAGTGTGGGAGGATGGATTACTGATTCAATATCCTTACTAGTAATTGTTCTATTCAGATATTATTTTTCTTCATTATTCAGTCTTGGAAGATTGTATGTTTCGAGGAATTTATCCCTTTCCTCTAAGTTGTCCAACTTGTTGGCATATAATTGCTCATAGTGGTCTATAATTCTTTGTATTTCTTTGGTCAGGTGGCTGGGGACCCTATTGTTCCTGCTTGCTCCCTGAGGCAAGAGACTCCAGGCAATGTGATCAGCAGCTAGACCTGCCTGTCCTTTCAAAGGGGAGGGGGACATAATGGCACTGGAGAGTTTGCACAGCTCCCTGAGGGCTTCCCCTCCCTTTTAGATTTCATCTCTTTTTTGATGTCAGAAGCTGTTCATTCAATGCTCTGTTGTCTCATGGGAGTAATTGCTACCTATATGCATGTATATTTGATTTTACTCATGGGAGGAGGCGAGTTCTCCATCTTCCTATTCTCCAGCATCTTGGACCTCCTCTTCTCTTAGTTGAAGTTCTCACTGTGTCCATCTGTTCTTCTCCTGAGCTTGCTGAGCATCTTTAACACCATTACTTTGAACTTATTTTGCAGGGGGAAGGAGGGTGTAAATTACTTATCATTGCTTCAGTATCTCATTTTTTTATTTGGAACATATTTCTTTTTCCCCTTATTTTGCTTAACTTTCTATGATTGTTTCTATGTATTAGCTCTCCCTTTCAGTTTTGAAGGAGTAGCCCTGCACAGGAGATAAAACGCAATGCTTAATCTTGCCCTAGTTCTTGGTTGTCTCTTGAACATTCTGTTTCAAAGTCACGGGGCCTAGAAAGCAATCCGCCTGGCCACACCTGCTGGTTTTGGTGGGGCTGCAGGAGCAGGTCAGGGTGGGCAGAGCCGGCTGCTCACCCACTGCCTCTGGTGAATGCAGCATGGCAGACTGCAGCTGCGTGCCTGCAGCCTCAGGAGGGGCTGTTCCTGGGAGCAAAGCAAGGGAGTGGGCTTCTTACTCACCCCCATTAGCAAATTAGAGGAAAACTGCAAAAGTGGCCCCCGCTAGTGCTGGCGCTAGCAATGCAGAAGGAAAGCACAGAAATGACTCCTGCCAGCACCTGCATCCCTAGAAAGAGTCTCAAAACACTTCCGCCCCTCCGGAAGAAGCTGTAAAGTTAGCAAATAATCTCTTTCACATATAGGCTCTCTTCCAACTGCTGCCTTTGTGCTGAGTCCCAAGGTGAGTGAGTGTGTGTGTGTGTGTGTGAGCCCTCGAAGAGCAGAATCCCTGTTCCCTACAGCCCTGTAGTTCTCCAGGCTGTAAGCTCAGTTGGCCTGTTGGTTTTCAGAGTCACATGTTTTGCTTTGGGAGTTTGTCTCTCTGGTGCAGGTCCCCGATATGGGAGACACCTTGCTCCTCAGAAAGAAGGGAGCTGTGTTTTGGGGTTTTTTTCTGTTTGGCAGTATTTGTGGAGATTTTCAGATCCCTCCCCATTGTGGGTTACTGTGCCAAGGGTGGTATTTTGGGCGAAAATGTGCCTCTGCCTTTCCTACCCATTTCAATGTGGCCCTTTTATCCTCTGTTGTGTGTGAACTGAATAGATCACCAACAGACTCTGAAAGAAGTGCTGTGATTGGTAACTGATGATACATATCTGTTCTTTACATAGTGACTTGTGGACTAAAATACTAGTAGCAAACTTTTTATTTTATGCATTTAATGTAACACGATGACTGAAATTTGAATGTCTGGTTGGGAGACAGGCATTATTGAACTAAACGGTGGGAATTGGAATCCCCCGCCTATCACTTATACAAATACCATGCAATGTGAGGGCAGCTTGCATAATTAATCAACAAATAAATACAAATCGGTCATTTAATATATGTCAAAAGGATATTACAAGTTTATTATATGAATTAGCAATAAGTATAGATTAATACAGGTTTCCTGATTATAGAAGGTAGTTAGGAAGAAAAAAATCTGCATAATTAACTGCAAAATAAGGCATACCATGGTGCTAGGAGTGGTATAACTCCAAGCCATGAAAGCAGAAACCTGGCATTTTTTAAAGTGACAATTATGAATAGCATGACTATTAGGCAATAATTGCAATAACAATAAACTCTTTTAACCAGTTGTTTCTACTCTATTACTTTCCTAATTCCACAGTTTTAGGGTGTGTCACATTAAGCAGTCAGTCTCC
>NW_005876733.1:0-9538 GCF_000147115.1 Myotis lucifugus | reverse complement strand
GGACCAAAAGGTCACAGAAATTAGCTGAGTCGTGATAACATACGTGGCATTAGGGTATGGATTGGCCAACTCCAGTTAAGAGAGTGTCTTAGGTCAGTTTCCCCAGAAACAGGTGTGACACAACTTTATGAGCAAGATATTTATCTATGGCATGTTGTGGGTTTGGTTCCAGACCACCACAATAAAGCAAATATCATAATGAAGCAAGTCATCAAGATTTTTGGCTTCCCAGTGCATATAGAAGTTCTGTTTGTACTATTTTTTAGTCTATTAAGAGCACAAAAGTATTATGTCTAATAAAATAATGTAAGTACCTTAATTTTAAAATATTTTCTTACTGAGAAATGTTAATCATTGTCTGAGCCTTCACTGAGTATAACCTTTCAGCTGATAGTGTCCTGCCTCAATGTAGATGGTTGCTGACTGGAAAGGGTGGTGGTTGTGAAGGTTGGTGGTGGCTGAGGCAGTTCTTACAACAAGACTACAAGAAAAGTTTGCTGCACCTATTGACTCCCAGGTAAATGATTGGAGCATTTTATTGTTAGTTGCGGGTTTCCCAAATTATATTGCTGGCACACTAAGACACTACGCATAGTGTTAGCAAGCCCCACATATGCCTAAATTTCTTTCTATCAGCTCTGTAGCCCTTCACTTTTGAATGAAGCAAACCACTAATTCTAAACATTTGAAGAATTCTCCAATCTGAAAGGAATAAAACACCACACACACACACACACACACACACACACACACACAAATAGAGAAAATAACAACAGACCCAGAATGCATTAAAAAGGACCACATAAAAATACCAATTAATGGTTTCTCAGAGAAATGGAAAGATACTTCACTAAAATAAATAGATGTAGTGGAAATAAGCAGAAACAAAGTTTGGCTGGCAGGAAGAGAGATTTCAGAAAATCTTTTAAAAATGAAACAGAAAAGCAAGTAACAGGAAACTGATAGCAGGGGGAGGGTGGGAGGAAGAGCTGAAAGATCAATCTATGGTATCCAATTTCTAAATAAGAAAGATCCTAGAAAGAAAAAATGAGACATAAAAGACAGAAATTAGCAAAAGCATAATTAAAGATAGGTCTTCAAATCTGAAGGACATGAACCTTGTTTGAAAGCAGGCCAAATTTCAAGACAAAAAAGAAAATTATACACACCCCAATGCATATCACTATAAATTTTAGAGTATCAGAAATAAGGCCATCATTCCTAAAATGTTTTTCAGAAAAAAAAAAGTTACATTTCTCAGTAGCAAAATCAGATAACAGAAGACATAAATACAATTCCTCCAAATATGTAAATGTTTATTTAACCTCATAGTGTATGTTATGCCCAGATTTCAAGATTCCCAAGAAACCACATCAGGGAGCCAGCCAATCCGATGCAAAAGCATAAGAATCTGTATTTCAAGCTAGCTTGAGCTCCCCATCCACCAGACTCGCCGACCCATCGGCTAGCCAAGTGGCCAAGAGAGCGAACCCCGCCCAGAGACCGGTTATATAGGGGGGGTTGGAGTAAGGGGAGGAGAAAGGACTGTGCTTTGCCGATTGGCCAGGTGCAAGTCGATGTCCCGTTCCTGGGTGTGGCTAGCAGAGTCTTAGACTTCCGTGAAGAAGCTCCTTGCCAAACACGTGGCCAAGGTAAGATGGAGGACGTAGCCCTTACCCTGGGGCAAGATGGCCCTTACCCTGGGGGAAGGTGGAGGGCCTAGCCCTCGCCCTTTCAGTGTAAGCTTATTTTATTGAATTGTGAAACTTTTTTATATACAAGGGCAAATAATATTTACACCATGAACCTCCTTTTAAGAAATCTTGCAGGTAATATTAGCAAGATGGCAGAATAGAAGTCCTATACTATCCTTCCTCCTATGGACATACCAATTCAACAGCATTACACAGATCAATTTCTTTTCTGATAAATTCAGAAATTAGGTGAGAGGCTCTTGCATCCCAGGCAGATGCAAAACCATCCACATCAAAACTGGTAGGAAAATTAGAGACATCCTCTCATCATAATCCTTACCTCTGACAGTGAGCCAGATGATCAGGAGGAAACCTCCAGCTCTTAGCTTATTCCTCAGGGAGAGAGAGTTAGATCGCATATCCAACTTAATTTTCCAGGTGCTACCTGAAGGACTGGGCTTTTGTCTTGCCTGTCTAGGAGCATTGGCTGGGCCTGGCATACAGTAGGCCCTGGGACTGCAGAGAATAAAGGTTGTGTTTAAAACTAGTGCATGGGCACTCACTACAGTTTGTTTCCCTGGCTCAATGCAGAGTGAATGAGCATTAACAAAACAAAACAAAAAATGTTCCAGCCCAGTCGGCATGGCTCAGTGGTTGAGCATCGACCTATGAAGCAGGAAGTCACAGTTTGATTTCCAGTCAGAGCACATGCCCTGGTTGCAGGCTCGATCTCCAGTGTAGGGTGTGCAGGAGGCAGATGATCAATGATTCTCTCTCCTCATTGATGTTTCTACCTCTCTCTCTCAAACCAATAAAAATATATTTTAAAAAAATGTTTTAGCTTCTCCCCGAGGAAGGAAAGACTTGGCCCACATGTCAAACGTTCTTTTTCAGGAGTTGCCCAAGGAACAGGATTCTGTCTCACCTTGCTTGGCACATTGATGGGACTGGTCATATTCTAGACACTGCGAGCCTCAAAGAAGGAAGACAGCAGTTTAGACTCTCATGAAGGTTGGAAAGGCCCACAGAAGCTCTGGCCAAGGTGATTGGTGAGAGTCTTATCCTGTATGAGGCCAATACACGAATGTTCACAGCAGTTTTATTCATAATTGCCCAAAATCGGAAGCTATTATGATGTCCTTCACTGGGTAAAGGGATAAATAAACGATGGCATATGCAGACAATGGAATATTGTCTTATGCGGAAAAGAAATAAGCTATCAAACCATGAGAAGATATAGAGAAACCTTCACTGCATATTACTAAGTGAAATAAACCAATCTAAAAAGGCTGAATACTATATGATTCCAACTACTTGACATTCTGGAAAAGGCTTAGAATACATGTGCAAAACATTGTACAAAACAGAAGCAGAATATACTTTCATCTCAGGAACACATGGAATAGTTTCCAGGATAGATTACATGTTAGGTCAAAAACAAGTCTTAATAAATTTAAGAAGCTTGAAGTACTTTCCCAAGCACAATGGAAGGAAACTACAAGTCAATAGCAAAAGAAAAGCAGAATAACTCAGTCTCAGCATTAGTCTCTTGAAGCAGAGAGAGGCAAGCATTCTCTGTTGGGTACTGTCCCAATTTCTGACTCAGAATCCATGAGTATAAACAACAGTTGCTTTTCATCACTAAATGTTGAGAGGGTTAAGTTGACAATTATAGTAACTAGATCGGGTAAGTGACATAATCTCTCTGTGCTTTTGATTCCTCATCTATAAAATGTGCATAATAATACCTCATAGGCATGGTAGAATTTCAAAGTACATAGAAGGAATTTAGAGAAGGCCTGGAATTACTAAACTCTTTATTGTAATGGTAGCTGTTGTTGTTATTGTTATTATTAATATTATTCATCTTCTGAAAAAATCATTAGCTAGGAAGCAAAACAAGTATCTGAAGTGCTGCCTATAACAATATGCTGCTAAGGGATACTGTATTATAAATCTTAGCAGAAATGACATAAATCTTACTGGTGACCTTGTTGCCATACTGAGCAAACAAGCCAATTTTATGTCTTCTCTTTTGGCTTCAGATTATATAACATATGTGTTTCTACAAAAAGAGAGAGTGATGGAGAGAGAGAGAGAGAGAGAGAGAGAGAGAGAGAGAGAGAGAGGTTGATTTGGTTTTTGTTTTATTTATTTGTTTATTTCTTTTTTTAATTTAAAGAAAAGCAGTTGAATAATCCAAAATTAATACAATTACATATTGGTGGCAGCGTGTGAGTAAGCTAAATCATGTATGTTACATGAGGAATTAGAAAATGTTTTAAAACTATAAATCAAAGTATAGTAGTTGAGTTATATTTTTAGAGATGATATTTTTTAAAATCGTTACAAATAAACCCTCAGTTAATGTTTGTTGACTTTAGAAGTACTGAGGGTGAGAACTGGTGGTTTGAGAGAACAAGGGAACCATTTTATTTTATTAAAAGCTCTTCAGTACCATTTTATTGTTTTATCATACATTAGTTACTTTGACTTAAAAGTTAAAGTTCTTTTTAAAATAAAAATATTTCCAAGAGCAGAAGTCCTTTTGCTTCAGGCTAAAATTACCAGAATTTTTATAGAGAAGAGTAAATGTCTAAACAGTTATTCAGTAAAATAAAGTGGCTTTCTCTGACAATATGAAAGGCCACCCACAGTAATACATGAAGGGCTATCCAGAAATCATAGCAATATCCAAATAAAAATATCAAAATCTCTTAAAAGTACCTCCAATATCCATGCTAAAGTTCTAAATGGAATCCTAAAAGAATGGACATTGTAACATTTGCTTCTACAAGCATGCATGTTTGGAATAGATGCAAAATCCTTAGAGATGCTCACATCTTCAGATTCTCACCATCCTCCAGAAAAAATGGTTTAAAATAAAAGACAAAAATATTCTGAATTAAATTTTCAGGGACATATATGTCATTTTTGGAGTAGGAAACATCCAAAAATATGTATGTCATTCTTAATCTTGAAGGCAGCCAGAGAAAGCAATGGAAAGAAGATTAAATTGAATGTGTGGGATTCAAATTATGGGAATGCAAATTGGACATACTTGAATGACTCTAAGTATAATAAGCTAATTTGGTGTTCCTTATGTAAATACACTTAAACAAATTGCAGACTTGCAAAGAAATCAAGCTTCATAGCTGCAAAATCTCACATCAAAACCACAAATATTTTAGGTAGATTTGCCCAATAGCATCCAAGAAGATAAAATCTTCAATGCTTATGTAATCATAAACTCTACACTATAAAGAACTGCTTGCCTAAATGGAAGTTAGAAATATGCATTAATAAAAAAATGTTATTATTAGAAAATTTGTTATTATTAAAAAAGATTATTAGAAAATTTGTCTACTTCTAAGAGCTTCTTATTATATTTTCTCATATGGCATAATAAGAAGAGCTTTTCCAAAACTTTTCATTTTTGCCTGGTATACCACTACTTTTTGCCTTGCCTTTTAGTTTACATCTATTATAATTACTTTTATTATAAAAAAATTCCTCTTGGATACTGCTGTTTAAGACTCCTGAATTCATAAGGTATTCAACATTTAATAACATAGTAAAGTAAAGGTATGTTTTTGTTTTGTTTTTAGTAGAAGCTATTTTATAAAAAAAAAAAAGTATTTATGTAAGCATGCTACAAGATATTTGGGATGTAAATTCTTCCCAGAATGATCATGCTGACTCCATCATTCAGATCATAGTTGTTTCCGTGGAAGTGAAAAGTTGAGCCTTGGAGATACATGCCATTAGTAGCAAGAATGGGAGCTAAAAGGTCACAGAAACTAGCTGAGTCGTGATAACATAGGGCATTAGGGTATGGATTGGCCAACTCCAGTTAAGAGAGTGTCTTAGGTCAGTTTCCCTAGAAGCAGACTGTGACACAACTTCATGCACAAGATATTTATCTATGACATGTTGTGTGTTTGGTTCCAGACCACCACAATAAAGCAAATATTGTAATAAAACAAGCCACCAAGTTTTTTTGGTTTCCCAGTGCATACCTAGAAGTTATATTTACACTATTCTGTAGTTTATTAAGAATGCAAAAGTTTTATATCTAAGAAAATAATGTAAATATCTTAATTTTAAAATATTTTCTCTACTGAGAAATGATAACTATTGTCTGAGCCTTCACTAAGTATAACCTTTTAGTTGATAGAGTGTCCTGCCTCAATGTAGATGGTTGCTGACTGATAAGGGTAGTAGTTGTTGAGGTTTGGGTAACTGAGGTAGTTCTTACAGTAAGACAACAATAAAATTTGATCCACCCATTGGCTCTTCCTTTCACAAATGATTTTTCTGTAGCATGTGATGCTGTTTGATAGTTTTAGCCACAGTAGAACTTCTGTCAAAATTGAAGTCAATCCTCACAAATCCTGCCACTGCTTTATCAACTAAATTTATGTAATATTCTAAATCTTTTGTTGCCATTTCAACAATCCTAATAGCACCCTCACCAGGATTAGATTCTGTCTTAAGAAACTACTTTTTTTTTGCTCATCCATAAGAAGCAACCCCTTATCCATTTAGGTTTTATCATGAGACTGCAGCAATTCAGTCACATCTTCAGACTCCACTTCCAATTCTAGTTCTCTTCAATTTCCACCACATCTGCAGTTACTTAAATAATTCCACTGAATTCTTAAATAATAAGACTTGAAAGCAGATGCTATGTTAGCTGGTATTGAAACAAAATTAGTCTTGTTGTCCATCTCCATCAGAGCTCTTGGGTAGCCAGATGCATTGTCAATGAGCAGTCATATTTTAATAGGAATCTTTTGTTTTCTCAACTAAATATTTACTTAAAGTATTCAGTAAACCATGTTGTAAACAGATATGCTGTCATCTAGGTTTTGTTTGTTTGTTTATTTATTTAGCACAGGCAGAGTAGATTTAGCATAATTCTTAATGGCCATAGAATTTTCAGAATAGTAAATGAGCATTGGCTTCACCTTAAAGTCATCAGCTGCATTAGCCCCTAACAAGAGAGTCAGCCTGTCCTTTGAAGCCAGGCACTGACTCCTCGTCTCTTGCTATGAAAGTTTTAGATGGCATCTTCGTCCAAGATAAGGCTGTATTCCAGTAATGGTAGACAGATTCACTATTATGGTTTGAGGAAAACTAGTTTTCAGGTTTCATACTAACCTAGGAGATTTTTTTTTGGCCCAGGCTCTCAATTCTAAAAGAGCAGTCTATATTCACCACCTCAGGAAAATAGCAAAATCACCTTTCATTACACCTGGTTAGAAAGGCAACCATGATTATGCATAAATTAAAAACCCTAATGGTACTTTCTAGAAAAAACTTGTATGAACACATGCCAAATGCATATATGTACTTGTTAAATTTCAGGATAATATAAAAGTAAAAAATAGTAGTCTGGATGATTACATAGAACTGAAAAAGTTTTCTGTAGATTGAAAGATTGAAAAAGATGCCCTCAACCAGAAAATGCTATTTAACACATTAAAATGTCAAATTCTACATTTAGGTTCAAAGAATCTTTTGAATCACATAGAAAAGTCACCACATTTGGTTAATTACAAGTTCACAACATGAACCAAGAGTGGAACAACCCATCTCCTAGGAAGATGATAACCTAAGCTGAGACTGGGTTAGCAGTGTTCAGACCTTAAAAGGGATTGTACCTTTGCACAGGTTAAATCATATCTAGGTCATTCTATCAATCTTTGTACACAAAGATTTTGAAGGACAAAATCAAAAGATAGTGTTCAGTAAAGAACAACTAGAATGGCAATTCTTTTTTAAACTATAAGAAATAGCCTCGTCTGTGTGGCTGCTCAGTGGTTGAGTATCCACCTATGAACCGGGAGGTCATGGTTTGATTCCTGGGCAGGGTACATGCCCAGGTTGCAGTCTCTATCCCCAGTGTGGGGCACACAGGAGGTAACTGATCAATGATTCTCTCTCATTATTGATGTCCCTATCTCTCTCCCATTCTCTCTGAAATTAATAAAAGGATATTTTAAAAAATACAAAATCTATACTATCTATAACTTAATATGCATCACTGATTTTTATCTAATACCTACCAAACCCTGACACACATGACTCCAAAACTTACAGCAAATAACAAAAACAGAAACCAGATTCACTTACAGTTAATAGGGAAAAATGTCTTTATCTAACACATGTATTATTGGCTTTTTAAGGGGAAAATTTGTTTAAAAAATAAAAATAAATAAGCAAAAATATTTGTGGGCTTTAGTTATAGAAGGAAGAGAGACATTGTAATACATAATGCAGGAAAAAGTTTGTATCAGATTTTACAGGGTATATTCTTTACTCGTTCTTCCTAACAGAAAAACAATCAGTCGGCTATGGGTTGCATGAACATGCTGTTAGAAAACGAAAAGTTGACGTTTGAATCCAGGCCAAGATATAATAGATTCACCTTAGATATTTACTCAGGATTTACAAAAGTTTATTTTAAGGTTAAGAAACTTGCATAACCAAGTTTTTATCAAAGTTTACTTAACTTTGATAATACATATACATAAAATACCAAAAATTAAACCCATGATTGGACAAATATAGTACCTTTAAAGTTACATAAAAAAATTTAGTAATGCCTTAGCATTAATCATAGCCCATTTTAAACACAAAGAGCTTCAATTTATGTTAGTTTTAGTTTCTGTGACCTAATGGATTTCCTTAAGAGAACTATATTGAATAGTTTCTTCCTAATGCTAGAAATAATAGCTATATAATTAAGAAAACTTGAAAAGTTTTATTTTTACCCACAGAACATCTTCCAGTTATATTTAAATAATTCATCCTTCTGTTAACCCTCAATATTACCTGTTAAAAACCAAAAAAAAAAATTGTTTATATTTTTATTTGACATTTCATTTTTTATTTGTACCAATATATGAAATTATATTTAAAGGAGACAATAAATAGACTTGCACAGGAAAAAGTAAGAAAAAAATTAGCAAACAAAATTGCAACTTATAAAGGTTCAATAAGAGTGGCTGAATAATGAATACATTTAGGTGAACACTTTTCTTACGATGTACATTGGAGTGTGTGCTGTAAAAACTTTTCTGGAAGGCATTTTGACAATAAGTATAAAGACAGTTCATGTGTATATACTCAATGATTCCACCCCTATGATTTTATCCAAAATAAATAAGTATGCCACAATGTTTATTCAAACGTTCTCATAAAAATTGAAACAAGTTAAAGGGACATGAGTATTGTTTTTTTTAAAATATACATAATCATATAACCAAAGAATTATGCATAATTCAGCTGTTGGTTAACATGAAAAGGATATTCAAGTGAAAAAAAACTGGTTATAGAAGAACACATGTAATGTGAACATTTTTATATGCTCAGGAAAGATAGTATGGAAAAGAATCCTAACTATTAACAATGATCATGGCTGAGTTTGGGAGCAGGGAATGGACTCGCAGGTAAGCACCTTATACAGTCTTTCAAAAATATTTATAAAAAATATTTATTGTTACATTAAACTACTAATTTTCTAACTTTATAATATAAAGATAAAGCTGATGATTTTAAAAGTTCTATGAAATTGTTTCTAAAGTAGTTTATTTTAAAATGTATTGTTAAATCACTGTAAGCCAGCGGTTTTCAACCTGTGGGTCGCGACCCCTTTGGGGGGTCGAACGACCCTTTCACAGGGGTCGCCTAAATACATCCTGCATATCAGATATTTACATTACGATTCATAACAGCAGCAAAATTACAGTTATGAAGTAGCAACGCAAATAATTTTATGGTTGGGGGTCACCACAGCATGAGGAACTGTAATATAGGGTCGCGGCATTAGGAAGGTT